>NC_056688.1:113807252-114032252 GCF_018350215.1 Panthera leo
ACCAGGGGTCCCCAAGGACAGCCACGTTGTCAACAGTTGGACGGGCCTGCCTCAAGTGTGAGCTTTCCGTCTGGGGTGGGCGCAGAGAGGAGATGGTTTGACACTTACCCTCCACCTGCTCACTGCTGGGGGTAGAGGGTAAGAAAGAGAGAAGGGGGGGGGGGGAGAGAGAGAGAGAACGGGTGAGGTGGGCTTTCACTCAGCGGCTCGTAACAAACACCAGCAGGTCCTCTGGCCTCTGAACACAGCTCAGGTCCAGGGGCCCACACGGGGCGGGCAGCTACTCAGACTGGTACTCACACTTCCTCGTCCGACATGGTGGGAGGGTTGTTTCTGTGGGGGGGGGGGGACCAAGATGAGAGTCAGGAAGGCCTTGGTCTAGGAGTGCTGGCGTGGGCGAGCGCTGGGCTCTTAGGGCTGGGGGTGTGAGGAGGGGACGTCCAAGGACAGGGTGGAGGCCAAGTGTCCGGCCTTGGGCGGGCCTCCTCCCCAGGCCCCCACGGCCCTCCTCGCCGGACTCTGCTCCCACCCTGCCCCCCTTCCTGCCCCGGCTCCAGCCTGGAGCTTGGAATCACAGAGTTGGACGGGATGCTGGAAGGTCGTGGCGTCCACCCCCACCCAGGGCCGACATCCTCTGTATAGCACTCCCCGAGGAGGGGCGTCTAGGCTGCTTTGGACAGCAGGGAAACCCTGCTGACGCGGACTCAAAACCCGCTTCGTGATGGGCTGTGCCTTTGGGCCGAGGTCGGGGGGCTCCCCAGGAGCCCCTAGATTACAGGGCCCAGCTCCCCCAGTGCGTGTGCCCGGCCCCCGCCATCCCTGTGACAGCCTCTCCCGGTGTGAGCTCCAAGCTCCCTTCCCCCACTGATGCTTTCCTGCAGACACCCCACGTCTTCCTTCTGGGGTGCCCTGGGCATCCCCCAGGGCCCTGTGCAGCCCCCTCTCTCCAAATCACAAGAACGTACGAGCCGTTCCGTCTCCTCGTCTCCCCCCCCTCCCCCCGGGCTCACGGGGACGGGATCTGGCCGCGGCCGCGTGCCCCCAGCCCGGGGCCCGAGCGCGAACGGAGTGGACGGCCCCATCTGGCTGGCCCTCCCCGGCCTGCTTTCCCAGGCCCCTCGGACGCTCTTGAATTTGTCAATGTCTGCAGGGAAGCTCACGTGTGCAGGTGCGGCCCGCGCCAGGCCAGTGCGCTCAGGGACCCTCTTTCCGTGAGCTGGCCGCCGCACACGCCTGAGGCGGCCCGGGGCCTGGGAACGCTCTGAGCAGCTGTATCACACTGTTGGCCCGGGGTTTTAAAACACAAAGTTCATGACAACATATCACAGCTTAGTGGAAGACAATAGCCGTGCCCCCCCAGGGAGCTGCGTATAAGAAAACACAAGCTCATCATCCGAGGAGGCCTGAGCATCACAGCGCTAAGGTGGGAACAGTTTTCCGAAGCCTCTGTCAAGAATGTTAATTTTCCCAGAGCAATTTAAGCTCGGTGCAGAATTAACCCACAGCTCGCTGCTCCCCCCACCCCAGCCCGGGGAAGCGCGTGGCTCTTCCCTGGAAGAGGGCTCGGCCGCCCCCTCTGGTTACAGCCTCCCGCCTCGTGTACAGCTGGGGTCTCCCCCTGTTCCCGGGCCCCGTCTCTCCCCGTGGGCCCTGTGCCCAGCACCCCAGCCCGCCGGGGGCCACTCTCTAGGATGCGAGGCTCCATGGGAGCCCGGGGCCTCGCCCTGCTGGCCCCCCCTCGACCCGGCCAGGGCCCTACACCTGTCGGCAGCCTCAAGTGGGGGCTGGTGTGGCCTGAGCCCAGGGGCTGGTTATTTTTAAGGAGCCAGTGGCAGCTGAGGTGTCCAGAAATAGGCACCCAAATTAGCCAAGACACCTCTGCCCAGAAACCCAAGACGCTGGGAGGGGGGCTGAGAGGGCAGCCACGGAGCTCAGGTCTCCTCCTGGCCAGCTCCCCGCCAGCCCCCGCAGGTGTCCCAGGCCTGCCTGACCTCCTGCATCTTGCCTTCCTGCCTTCTGGGCTGGTGTCCAAGGGGGTGCCCAGGAGGACCCCCATATCCCCGGGCAGGGTGCCCGCAAGCCCCTGGCAAAGTCTCACTTCTCCTGCATCCTGCCCCTCTGGCCAGGGGAGCCCTGAAGGACACATCACAGGGCTGCTCTGTCCCCTCATCTCACTGTCTGTCGGGGAGGGGCCAAGGTGGGGGGTGCCAGAGGGCAGGGACGGCATTTCGACAGCTGGGAAGGAAGCCCATCCCTCAGCGGGGGCGACAGTGAAAATAGCCCCTGAGGTCAGACCTCCTTGGAGACACATACCCCCTTCCCTCCTTCCCAGGTGACGAGATGGGGTGGGAAAGGTGGGAGGCCCTGTCCTCACTGGCTGTGAGCCCCCGGCCGCGTCACCACTCCCCGGCTGGGCCCCCACTGTATCCTGCAGTGGCTCCTGGCCCGGCTTCCCCCGGTGGCTGAGGACACCAGCAGGTGCGGGCGCCCGGTCTGGGCGAAGTCAGGAGGGCAGCTGAGCCCACGGCATGGGGCAGGGGGAGGCGGGAGGGCAAGGAGCAGGGGCGGGGCCCTGGGGAGCATGCCCTCCACCCTGCGAGGACACAGGCCCAGGTCCCCACTGCGCCCCCTGCCTGGGCCCGTCCGGCCCTGTCCTTGACCTCTGGGAGGTGCCCCTGGGGCTGCGAGGGTCCCGGCCTCCCCTCCTCACGGAGCTGCCCCTGGGGATGAATTACACAAGCCGCCCGACGTGTTCGTCTCTACAAATGCCAGGATTGGAGGCAATGACTGCTTGAGGCCAAGAACCCCCAGCTTGTGCGAGGGGCTGGCCTTGGTGCCCTCAGCTTATTGGAGTCCCCGGGGAAAGGCCCAGATGGGCCGGGGCTGGGGGGGCGGGCAGGACACGGCGCCCGGGGGCCCTCGGGGCTGTGGGCAGCGCCCTTCCTGGGCACCTCTGTCCAGCCCTCTGCCCCGTTCCTTCCAGGGAGCCCCCACCTTCCTCCTCGGGCCACCCCAGCTGTCGCGTTCCCGTTCAGAGTGGCTTCCCCCACGTCCAGAGAGCATCGCCCTCTGCGCCAGCACCCTTGGGACCCTGGGCTGTCTTCGTGGGCTCTCCGGGCCGCCACGCTCGGAGCTGAGACATGTGCGAACACGACGGCCTGGCCCCTCTCAGCACCCCGGGACCCAAGACGTGCCTCAGATGCCGGGCCGGCCCCGCCCAGCCCTGGGCCATACCGACCTGTGGCTGAGTCTGGAGAGAAGGGTTAGAGCTCCCTGTGGACAGGACCGGCTCAGGCACTGCCCGCTCAGCTCACGCCCTCATGTTATAGTGACATTTGATCTTTCCCAGCAGCCCATTGGCCAGGGGCTGGGTGGCCGGGCATGTGGGGCAGGCGGGAAGGGGCCGTGCCCACGCAGGCCCCTTACCAAGTATAGGAACGGCAGAGGAGGAGGCCTGAGGAGGCGCGGATGTGGGGGACGTGTCTGGAGACGGAGGCAAGGTCCACCCTCCTCCCCGGGAAGTGTCAGCTTCTATTTTTACTCCCCCGACAGCGGGCACATTCTTGATGGGCTGAGGAGGGGTGACGGGAGGGACGGAGTGGCCCCAGGGATGCAGCCAAGGCTCTCTCTGGGCCAGGCTGCTGTGGGGTCCCAGACGGGGGCCCCGACTCCCCCAGTCCAGCTGCCCCCCGCCCCCCACGGTGTCTGGGGCGTGGGCACATTGCCCCAGGGCCACCTGCATCCTCCATCAGAGCACGCGGCCTGGCGTCCCAGAGACCGCCGTGGAGAGCAGGGCTCTGGGCGTCCTCAGCCAGGCCTCTGTCCTGTCTGCGCCCCACTTAGTGACCAGGCCTGGCTCTCGCGTGGGTGCTGTTGGGGCACAGGACAGACGGGTGGGAGAAGAAACAGCCCAAACAGGATCTCGACTGCTGGCGGTCCTGCTGGGTCTCCCCCAGCGACTGGGGCCGTACCCCTTCCTTCAGCCTGGTAGCCGCCGTCTGGGGGTCCAGACCCTGAGGTCCTCTCTCCCCGAGGCCAGACTCAGAGTGCTGCTCAGGGCGGGCTCCGCCACGTGCCCGTGGAGCCTGGCCGTTCTGTCCACAGAACTCCAGATGGCACCATCCGCCCGGCAGACACCTTTCCCGGGCCTCTGATGGTCCCCTCACTAGCTGGCAAGGCCACGAGCTCCGACGGGCCTGACCCTCGGATTAGGGAAACCGAGACACGAAGAGGGGTCAGAGCAGGCCGGCACCTCCTTCCAGACCCGAGGGCTCCAGGCAAGGGAGGAGCACCGACGGTGGGGTCTGCTCAGTGCGCAGGACCGGGGTGAGCCCCGGGGAGACACGGAGGAGGCTTCCGGTCAAGGACGTCGGGGGGCTTGCACGCCCCAGCCCCAGCTCCACCCAGCTCTCTGCCTGCTCTGGGGCCTCAGAAGCTTCCAGAAGGCTTTGTTGGCACCTCATTCAATCCCTGCAAGTCGGAGATAAGGCCACAGGACCCACGACAGGAGAGGCATGCCCACTGTCACACAGCAGGGGGAGGCAGGGACCCTCTCCCTCCTGCCTCGCGGAGGCTGGAGTTACTGGGGACACCCCTGCCCCCTGCCCCCCGTTCCCGTCTGAACTTGTTCCTCCCGTCTGATGCTGTCTCCCAAGCTGCCCAGATCCTCGGATGGGCCAGGGTTTCGGGGGGCCACATACAGCTGACCCTTGGCCAACTCTGCCCAGCGGGACCACCTCAAGACTCACTTCTAGGGAGGGCCCCACGAGGCTCCCGGGGGCCGCCGTGGCCTCTTTCCTGTGGTAAGGTTTCCCTTCTCAGGCTGGCTCCTCTGGGTCCTCACCACCCCCTGCCCCCCCAGACATGGGCACACTCGTGGGGACAGCACGTTCGGGACCATTCGGCCTTGTCTGTAGGCTGTGCTGGGGCTTGGTCGAGGAAACCCCGTGCACACCCAGCCCCGCTCAGACCACCTTGCTCCCGGGAGCCGCCCGCTGCCCCTGCTGCTCTTAGGAGCGGCACCTGCCGACGGGCACCCCCAGGCCCTGCAGTGGCCCTCCTCGGCCAGCAGAGGAGGGTGGCCGCCCGCTCAGTGGCCTCGGCCCCTGGCAGGTGCTCTCCCGTGAACGGGCCGAGCCAGAGAACGGGCGCTGAGGTCAGAGGAGGAACAGCACAGGTTTTATTTTGGGTATCCGTGACCTCCCCCTCAGGGCACCAGGCCCGTGGTGCGGCCGGACAGCATTGAGCAGGCTCTGCTGGACAGGCCGCAGGCCTCCGAGAACCTTCGACAGGTAATCCACACCCCGGTCCACCTGGCCTGGCCGGGCAGGGGTGGGAGGAGAGGGGCAGGGCAGGGGCCTCCCCGGAGGGCTGGAGGGGGTCTGGGGGCCCGGGGTGGGGGCAAGGGATAAGGGTGGCCCAGTCCTGGTCGGGGTGCAGGATGGATCTCAACCCCAGAGAGGGTTTGAGAACTGACCACGCAGGCCCTGGGCCCAGGGATGGTGGGGGGCGGCTTCCAAAGCCGGAGGTGCTGAGCGAGGCCACAGAGCAGGGAGGAAGCCGGGACAGGGAGAGGCGGCCCCAGAGCAGTTTGGCTCCGGCTACCTTCAGGGGGGACCCTAGGGTGGCGGGGGAGAGCGGGGCCCCTCAGTCTGGTCCGGGCCCCGGTTTGCACGGGTGGGGTGGCGGGGCCCGGGGGACCTTGAACAGGTCCTGGGCACCCACACTGGTGCCAGCCCCACGGGCTTGGGCTCTGCCAGGCCCCAGATAGAAGCGGCTGACACAGCACTTCAGAGACGGTCCTGCCACAGCCCCGTGCGTCTGCGGCCCCACTAGCCTGGGTGCCTCTTTACCGTGTGTAGGTCACTGGTCTGTTCCGCCTCCCGCACGCGGGGCTGGAGTTCTGCGCTGGGGTGGGGCTCTCGGGCAGGCGGGACCGATGGCAGGGGGGCAGTGCCTGGGTATCCCGGTCCAGGTACCCTTCGGGCAGGGGCCCTTCTGAACCTCTGGACCCTTCTGGCGCGCAGGCCCCGACCCGCAGGCTCTGAGAGGCAGGGTCTTACGTCATGGCGGAGGCGGGCTTGGAGATACTCAGAGGAGACAAGCCCTGGGTCCCCGTCCCCGAGGCTGGGCCGGGGTGCGAGGCTCCTGAGAGGGCCGGGGTGGGTCAGGGCAGCGTGGCCGTCTGGCTTCCTGGCACCGTCCACCCCCCCCCCCCCCCCCCCGCCGCCTCTCATCCCGTGGCGTCCTCCGCTCTGATCCCGGCTCACTGTGCCGCCATGGGCTTTGTGGCCGTCTCTGCTGCTCCCCTAGGCTGATGTGCCTTCCGCTGGGTGGGGAGGGAGAACGTGGTGTGCCCGCTGGGAGATGCGCCCCGGCTGGCAGAGGACGGCCCTGGATGCAGTCTCCAAGGTGGGCCGTGGTAAGAAAAGATGGCTGTGGCTTGGTGGAGTGTTAATGCTCCTGACTGGTCTGTATTTACTCCATCCTCCAGGAGGCAGGCCGATTTTAATCACAGACACTTCTGAAAATGGAGGTTCCCAGCAGAGCCGGACCTAGAACGCCAAAGGTCCAGTGGTCCTGCTCTCCAGTGGGTTCCCCCGACGACAAGGGCAGCAGAGCCCAATGTCAGATCTGGGTGCGGGCCCAGGGCTGGGGAGCACTCCCTCCGCCCTGTCTCCGCCTTCACACGCTGGTCCGTTCACCCACCCACCTGCTTGTTCCCATCCGTTCTCACATTCACTACCTTCTTTCCTCCCTTCCACTGTCCATCCAACCATCATCCATCTGCCCACCAACACACCCAGCCAGCCAGCCAGCCACCTACTACCCATGCAGCACACATTGATCTGACTGCCTCTCCATCGCTTCTTCCATCTACTGTCCATACAATGGTTTTTCTGTCCAACTACCTTCTGTACATCCACCCATGTACCCGTCTATCTATTCTCTATCAATCCATCTATCCATTAGCCAAGATTCATCCACCCATCTTGCTATTTATACATCAGTCCACCCACCTATCCATCCCTCCACTCCTTCACCCATCATCCATCATCCATATCTGTCCACCCACCCTTCCATCTATCATCCCTCCACCGGCCCATTCGTCCATCCATCCATCCATCCATCCACCCATCTGTCCATCCATTCGTCCATCCATCCACTCATCCATCCATCCATCCATCCATCCCTCCACCCATCCATTCGTCCATCCATCCACTCATCCATCCATCCATCCCTCCACCCACCCATTCGTCCATCCATCCATCCATCCATCCATCCATCCATCCCTCCACCCACCCATTCGTCCATCCATCCATCCATCCATCCATCCATCCATCCCTCCACCCACCCATTCGTCCATCCATCCATCCATCCATCCATCCATCCATCCCTCCACCCACCCATTCGTCCATCCATCCATCCATCCATCCATCCATCCATCCCTCCACCCACCCATTCATCCATCCATCCATCCATCCATCCATCCATCCATCCCTCCACCCACCCATTCGTCCATCCATCCATCCATCCATCCATCCACTCATCCATCCACTCATCCATCCATCCATTTGTCCATCCATCCACTCATCCATCCATCCGTCCATCTGTCCATCCACCATCCACATCTGTCCACCCACCAAATCTTCACTGAGCACCTCCCAGGTGCTGGAATGGGGGATGACCCCAAGGTGGGTCTTGTTTTCAGGGAGTTCGCAGTCTAGGGGTACAGATCAGAAATGCACACTGTTTCGGGTGCAGTAAAATTTAATCTGGCCAGTCAAGGAGGGAAGCATCATAGATGTTCTGGAAGAGGAAGACTGAACCCCCCCATCATATGCGCCCCAACTTAAGCCACCACACACCTCAGATCTCGGAGTCTAATACTGCAGAAGACCATGAAACAGGACAGAGTGTCTGATTCTGGATCCTACCACTGTTCAGGGGCTGGGGAGGACTTCCCACCGGGCTGGCCCTCTTCTTTGTCGCTCCCCCCAGTTATGGACACAGAGCCAGCACTTGGAACACACAAGGAGCTTTATTGCACACGGAGGACAAGGCTGCAAGCCGGGAGCAGGGAGGGGGCAGGGCCTGAGAATGCGGTGGTGCAGGCGCTGGTGTCTCTTGACCTGGAGGTCCCCCAGCACGTGTCCTCTCTCTGCCCAGGCTGGGCCTTCCTCGGGGACTCTTGGTCTCTGCGGGGGCGGCCCCTTTGGTCAATCACCAGTGAGAGTCCCTCTCCTGCCCCTGCTGTGCGAGGTAGAGTGGGGGTCAGAGAGCGGGAGGGGAGAGCGGTCGGGGGGTCGAGGAGTGGAGAGACGGCGACGGTGGTGGGTGTTGGCCGGGCGCGGGCAGGCCAGGCAGGCAACGGCAGCGGCTCCCGTGGCAGGGCCGGGGTGGGCGTCTGGCTGGACTCGCCCCTGCGAGGGCGGAGGGTGCTGCCCGAGCTGTCTGCGGTCTCAGGAAAGCTGGAACACCGGCATGGGTGGGGGTGTCAGGCTCCGGTCCGGGGAGGGGGCTACCCCCTGCCCTCCGCGTCTCCAGCCCGTCTCTGGTGGCCACGCGGGCCCTGCCTATGGCACCCCCTCCCCCGGGAGCAGCCGCCCTGCTCCAGCCACCGGAACCCCACGTCCGCTTCCACCTTGGAAGCTTGCTTCCTGACACCGGGGGCCCCCCCGGGGCCGCGGGCCTACTTGGGATCCAAGGTGAAGGGAGCTGTGCCCGTCGCCTGCTCTCCCGCTAGCCTGGCTGCCCCAGAGCTCCCGCGGTCCCTGGGGTCCTGGGCCCCCCCGAAGCAGGCACAGCCGAGCGGGAACCCCGGGCAGACCCCTGAGGCCCCTCCCCAGGCAGACCCGCTCCCGCCTGACAGAGCCGGCCCCCACAGGCCGGCAGCTCCGGGCCTCCTTCCTCCCACAAACCGGCCGGCCTCCGGCTTGGCCCAGACGCCATTTGTCAACGTCCTTGCGAGCACGTGGCGCCCAGAAACCAGGGCGGGCGGCTTGGCCAGGACCACCCCAGCCAGGATGTCTGCGGGAATATCCCATTTAGCGTAGCTCAGCGAAAATTGCTCCCACCTCCCGGCCAATCGACCTCTGATGATGCAGCCTCAGCTTTCCTGAGCCTCTGGCCGCCACCCTCACCGCTGGCTCACAGTGGACGAGCCTGTGGTCAGACTGGCGACGGTGTGGCGCCCCTCACGCGTCTGCGGGCGGGCGCTCTTCCTGCCCCGGCGGGCGGCCGGCCCAGCACGTGCCTCCCCCTTGGAGCCCGTCCACGGGTCTCACGGTCTAGGCTGTGCCCCCGGGCGGCGCCCTCGGCCGTCACCCACCGAGTCACTCGGGCCTCCGTGGGCTCCTCTCTGAAGCGGCTGGAGGCAGAGCCGCCCCGCAGAGCTGCGGACGCGGACAGACTTGCTAGGGACACACCCGGCAGGTGCCGGGCGCTCGGGAAGCAGAGATTCTGATGGTCAGGGTCGGGCCGTGACCCCTCTGGGCCTCAGGAGCTCCTACCTCACCACGGGGTGGGGGGGGGGGGGGGCGGGGCACCGGCAGAGAGGACGGCCGGCCTGTGACGGCTGTCCCTCTCCACCCCAGGGTGCGACGATGCTCATCGTGGCCGGCCTGTGCCCCCCGGGGCCCTCGGGACCCCCGCCACCCCTGCTGCCCAAGCCAGGCAAGGACAACCTTCGTCTGCAGAAACTTCTGAGGAAGGCTGCCCGGAAGAAGATGACCGGGGGCGGGGCCCCCGTGCCACTGGGGGCTTTCCGCACTTCCCTGTCCCCCGTGAGTGAGGCCAGCCACGACCAGGAGCCAACGGCCCCGCGCCCCGCGGAGGGCCCGCGCTCCGTGCCCGCCCTGCCCCGCTCCCCCCACCCCTCCGTCATCCAGCACGTGGCATCGCCCCTGCAGACGTCCACAGCCCCCTTCAGCTTCACTCAGCACAGGAGCCTGGCTGCCCACTTCAAGGCCACGGGGCTCCGGCTCACGACGCCGGCCTTGCACCCCACCCGGTCCCCCAGCGGCTTCACGCAGGTCTCGGCCCCCACGGCAGGGGCCACCCACGTCAGCCAGGTACACATCCGGCTCGTGCCGTCCCCACGGGCCAGGACCCCGGAGCCCTGCCAGACGGCCCCAGATGGGGGGCCTGGTGGGCAGGACCGGGACACGGTCCCGTACCCTCCTGGGGCCCAGCCCCCGGCCCCCGCGGCCCACACCCGCCCTCTGCCCACAGAGGCCCAGACTGCCGGTCCTTGCCCTGAGGCTCCCCCTCCTCAGTGCCCTGGCCCTGAGGCCTTGGTGCCCAGAGAGGGCGGCACTCGGCTCGTGGTGCCCATAGTCCCCACCTACCGCTCACCGGGACCCTCGCCTCACAGGCCGGCCTCAGCTGAGCCCGTGGAGAAGCCCCCTGGGGCTGGCCCTGCCGCTGAGGCCGAGCAGGTCTCCAGTCCCCGGGCGGCCTCGTCCCCGTCCCCGCCCTCAGGCCCGCACCCATACCCTGTCCCCAAAGTTGCACCGAGGCCCCGGCTCAGCGGCTGGACGCGCCTGAAGAAGCAGCTGATGGAGGAGGCGGAAACATCCCCATGCCCGGGCCAGAGCAGAGCCCAGAGGGCGGGGGGCAAGAGGTGACAGCCCCCGCCCTCCCAGCGTCCCGGCCGCCAGCCTCCCGGGCCTCCAGGATGTGGGACGCGGTGCTGTATCGCATGTCAGTGGCCAAGTCCCAAGGCAGCCCGGCTGGGCCCAGGGATGGGGCTTGTACCCTGGCCGGCCTGGGCCGCCTGCCCTTCCTGTGCAGGCCGCGATTCAACGCCCGGAAGCTGCAGGAGGCAGCCGCCCGGCCGCCCCCTATAGTCCACTCCGTCGTGGACCTAAACCCCAAGCCCAAGAACTTCAACCGGACGGCAGCTGGCTGGAAGCTCCAGTGACCGGTCAGGGCGGCACCGGGGCCTAGGACCGTGGTGTGGACAGAAGAGGGACAGCGGGTCCAGCTGGGGAGCCACGGCCACTGCAGAGGGCGCCAGGGCCGGACGGACACCGGGCAGCCGGGAGGTGCGGGACGGACAGGCTGCAGCAGGAAGGACTGTGGCGGGGTGCGGCAGGGGCAGGTGGGGTCGGGGAGGAGGCCGGTCTCCGTGGCATGGACTGGGGCAGAGAAGGGGTCTGCACTGGGTTAGAATATATATGGGGCTAACGGGGTAAAACCACGCGCAAGAAGGAAGGAACACGGCTCAGTGATGAGGCAGCGGGTAGATGAGTCGGCCCCGCACAGCAGGGCCCATGGCTCGGGACTCGGGGCAAGGAGGTGCAGGGGGGTGCCTGGGCTCCTGAGGGGCTGCGGGCCGGCAGGGCAGGGAGGATGCTGGGGCTGGGTTCTGTGGTCCCCCCGCCCCTCCGAGAAAGATGGGGGACAGATTTCTGTTTGCTGTGCAGAGCAGGGCTGGCTGGCCAGGGCGACTCAGTTGTGCGTGGGCACCAGTGGCTGCATCAGCGGTTTGACTGTCATTCCTGACACATGTGGGGGGTGGGGGGAGGCCAGACCCCAGGCTCAGCTCCTTTTGTTGCCCGCCTCTGATCCCCCCGCCTGGGGGGCAAGGTGTGAGGGGGGCTCGCTGGCGGGAGATGGGGGCGGGGCCCAGCTTCGATGGCTGGGTAAGGACGGGGGTCCTTGGTCCCGGGGCAGGGGAGGCAGCAGAGGGGACCCCAGGCCTCATGCGGCTTTGGGGCCCCCGCGTCTGCAGTCCCCGCTGACTCGAGACAGGGGCCAGGGCTCTGATGGGGACAGCAGTGATGGCAGAGGGACACGGAGGTGCCTGGGTGCAGGACTCAGGAGGGGAAGAGGCAGCCAGTAGGCGGCCAGCTGCATCACGCAGGGCATAACGGGTGCTGTAAATGGATCCTGGGACCCAGGCCACTAATAAAGTGTGTCTAACCACGGCAGTGGACCATGTTTCTTCACCAGGTGATGGGCGGGGTGGTGGACCCTGGAGGGGCCCCCAGCTGGTATAGGAGAGCGAGCCAAGTGTGGGTTCCGACCAGCTCCGAGGCCGGGCATTCAGTCCCCACAGGCCGCCCTTGCAGCTGTAACAAAGCGGGCCTTGTCCATGGCTCCACATTCCCAGAAGGACCCGTTCCACACACACGACACCTCACGCTCGGGCTGCTGCCCTGGACTCACCAAGAAGGGCAGCCTAGGGCGCCGAGCCCTCGTCCACAAGCACCTTCTCATACTTCCCATGTCCGGTGGCCACAAACTTGTACCTCTTTCCAGACGGAGTGCTCTGCTGGGAGAGGTGACCAAGAGCAAAGCTGAGAGCGGCAGAACGGAGATGGTGCTGCCTCTGGGAAGCCCTCCCGGATACACTGAGGATAGCCCCTCTTTGCTTTCAACTGCTAGACCTGCCCTCCCTACATCAGCCACATTTAGACCCTACCTTAATTGTCGATGACGTCTTGGAGCCTCCTTTTTGCTCCCAGAGGCTTTTCTTGCTCATGTCTCCAGCTACGATATCCTATGTTCAGAGGAAGGACATGTCACAGGTGCAGACCCTCGACCAGGGAACTCAAAGCCGTGGTCCTTTCTCTCCTGTCCAGCCTTGCCCGGCTGGGTCCCAGGCCTGCCCACCCACTCCCTTGTACGAGAGCCCAGGGGAGGAAGTAAGAAAGGGAAAGTGGCACCACCTACATGCACTGGGCCACCAGTTCCCCCACATGGCCTTCCACTCTGGGGGCCAGCCTGGTGAGCACCCCCCAAACATCCCAGTGCTCTGTCTACCCACACTGCAGCCTAGACAGCCTCATACTTGCCTCACCAAGGGGACCCCACCTCACCCTGGGATGGGTGTTACCTTGCAAGAGGGGGTCTTGGCAGTGGACTGAGCCTGCACTTCTCCTGTCTCCCACCGGCTCTTGGTGCTCGCCACAGCCATGCTGGGCAGCTCAATGGAGGGCTGGCGGGTCAGCTTGGGGGTCCGGCCAGCAGTCTGCAGAGGAGGAAAAACCCAGGACCACTTTAGTGGACAGCCACATGGGACATGTCAGAGAAGCCAGGGTGAGGGTCTCCAATACATGACTTCTTCTACATCTTTGTATTTCCAGAGGAGTGCTTTCCCAGTAAGGGGCTAGGGCAGGGCACTCTGAAAAAAAAAAAATGCATGTGCCTCCATTTGGTGTACTTGTGAAACACCTTCTTGATCTGAGGAGCACAGGTGATATGGTGGGGTAAGAGACAGATGTGGTGCTATCATGCTGCTCAGAACATAGGGCTGGAGGAGCACGGATTGAATGGGGGGGTTGTTGGAGAGAGGGGCATTGGTAGGACAGAGAGGTGTAGGTCTGAATGAGCGGTGGTTGGATGGAGGGGTGTTCGCTGAATGGAGGAGTGTTGTTTGTATGGAAAGACATTGGTTGGATGAAGGAGCATCGGTTGGATAGGAAGGTATTGGTTGGATGGAGGGGAGTTGGTTTGAAGGAGTGGTCTTTGTTGCATGGAGAGATATTGTTTGGATGGAGTGGTCTTGGTTGGATGGAGGGGTCTTAGTTGGATGGAAGGGTATTGGTTGGATAGAGTGGTCTTGGTTGCATAGAAGGGTATTGGTTGGATGGAGGGGAGTTGGTTTGAAGGAGTGGTCTTTGTTGCATGGAGAGATATTGTTTGGATGGAGAGGTATTGGTTGGATGGAGGGATCTTGGTTGGATGGAAGGGTATTTGTTGGATGGAGTGGTCTTAGTTGGATGGAAGGGTATTGGTTGGATAGAGTGGTCTTGGTTGGATGGAGGGGTATTGGTTGCATAGAAGGGTCTTGGTTGGATGGAGGGGTGTGGTTGGGATGAGACAATGGGTATGTGAATGGAGGAGGGACCCAGCAGAAGAAGGGAGGCCTGAGCATACCTCAATGGCCTGTGTGTACTGCTCCAGTCGCTCATCAATCTTGGAGATGGGCAAGGCTGGTTGGGACTTCTTCACGCTGTTACTGGAGGGTAGGAGAAGGGTCACGCCCCATGCTCCCTCACTGGGCTTCCACACCCACCCTGGCCCCTACCAGAGCTCCCTCGGGGCTCTGCATCTCTAGCCCCCAGGCCCCTCTCTTCGACACCGTCTTGGGGAACCCCAAGTCCTAGTCTGGAAAGCAGCAGGTTCACCTCTTCCTGATGGAGCGGTTCAGGGACTCGGTTCTGTCGATGAGCTGCGGAAGGCAAGCAGAGATGTGGGTCTCCAACCAGAGCCCCCCCACCCCCCCATTGCCCCAGTGACTCCCATCCACCAATCGAGCCATCCGCTGATTCATTTCTCAGGGATGTGCTGAGTGCCAGGCTGGGGGGATGGCAGAGAAAGAGCAGGGTGTACTCGTGTTCCTGGCACTGCCGTGTGGCTTCCTCTCTGGGGCTGTCGTGGGTTGGTGCTGTGATTCTGGGAAAGAGGAAAAGGCAGCAGGCTCTGGGGCTCGACCTACTTTGGTGCTGGGGCTCAGGGGAGGTGAGCCCTGTTCGGTAGCACCCTCCAAGACCAGGGGCTGGGCGTCCTGGGCTGCTGGCGTTTCTGGTGCTAGGAATAGAACATCAGAGTTTATATGATGAGCACCCCTTGCACCCCTCCTGCCCCATTCGGGACTTGTTGGAGCAAACATCTTCCCCTCCCTGGGCCTCAGGCCCTTTCCAGCCCTGACATGCTCTGTTTCTCGAATTCTCTGCAGTGGGGACTGGTGAGTCCAGAGGAAAGTCGCTTGATCCCAGGGTCACGAAGACCCTCCTCCCTCTGGGAATGCGGGTGCCACAGAGTCTGGGGTGGGGGGGGGGGCGTCTCCCTCTAGGGCAGCCTGCTGAGCAGACGGTCAGCAGACACAGACCCAGCCCGAGGGGCGGGGTGCACCCGGACCCCAAAGGGAGCCACCATCACCTGCTCGTCTGCCTCTTCGGCTTCTGCCGGCCCCAGGCTGCCCTGGACGGTCCCCTCTGGGCTCTTGGGCTCTGTCTCCTCTGTTCCCGGCCCGTCCTGGAGCTCTGAGCTGGGGCTCAGATGCAACTCCTCCAGGCTGAATCTGGCTGGACTCTGCTCATCACCACCCTGGCTCCCGCAGGCAGGCTGATGGGGCCTGGGGGGCAGGGAGGGGTGCAATCCCGGTGAAGATCGTTCAGTTGCTGGGTTTGAGTCCCTCTGGGTTTCCAAACCTCAGCTTCTCCGTCCGGAAGGTGGGGGCGGTCTGACCAGTTGAGTGCCAAGGAATCCTGAGACCCCAGCCTCATCAGGGGAAGTGGGCCCAAGGACCTCGGAGGCAGCCCTCCAGCCCTGGGGCGCCTTTGTAGACAGGGCCCGCTGCCTCAGCCCCCTCTCGCCTCACACTCGGAGGCCGGACCCGGTCTCCAGACTCTCTGGATGGGCCCCAGCCCCCGGCCCATGCTTGTCTGTGTCCACCCTGCTGGCCTAGGCCCTCCCCCCCTCCGCCTGCTTCTGCCCTGCTCCATGAGGGAGGCAGGTGGGCCTGAGGAAGAAGGGTTTCGCATAGGAGCAGGGCAGGATCTGTGGGTGGTTTGGGGGACGATCAGCTAAGGGACAAGGCAAGGGCCGAGGTCACAGCTAGGACGGCACCCTTGAGAAGAGGGGCTGCCTGCACTGGCTATGCCCGCCGGCAGCCAGCAGGGCTCTGCATTTGAGCAGGACTGAACCAGCAAGAAATTCTCGCATTTTCCATGATTTCACGCCCCTTGGTGTTGGTGCCAGCCCAGACCCAGACCCACCGCCCAAGGTGGGTCAGTGCGAGCCGGCCGGGCACACAGAGGGCCCATTCAGCTCCAGCGGGTCCCCGGGCCAGGCAGGTGTGGGGCGGGGAGGAGGCTTGCTTGTGAGCAGAGCAGGAGGGTTCAACAGAAGAGCCAAAGTGCCCCCTGCTGTTGGGAACAGCTGTGGCCTGAGGCCGGCGGGAAAGAGGAGGCAGCCGGCAGGGCTGCGGCCACCCGACACCAGGGGACAGGCCATCCTTGCAGACCCCAGACCCACCTCAGAAGGGTAGGGTGTGCACTGGGCCTCAAAGGCAGATGGGGGAAAATGAGGCCTGCAGGGCACCGGTGACCAGGGGGTGGCCAGGACCAGGGCCCCAGCCAGGCAGCTGGCTCCTGGGGTGCAGGAGCCTGCTGGTAGGGTGGTTGGAAGACTGGAGACGGGGACGGTCCTAGCTAGAGATGGAGACTAGAGGGGCCTTAAAGGGCCGGGAGGTGGTGTCCCCCAAGCTCGAAGCTCCTGGGTAGAGCTTGGACCCTGCCCACGGTGGGGGGCCCTTGAGCACGCCTGCAGGGTGCCTCAGACCCCAGAACTGGGGTGGGGGTAAAGCTCCCAGAGCAGCCCCCCATCCCTGGGCCCCCACCCCCTCCTGCCCTGTTCAGCCCAGCAAACACGTCTGCACATCTGGAAAGCTTGTCCCTCCAGGCCAACTCACAGGCCCACACATCTGGAAATACCTGCTCCCCTCCGTGGAATGGAGATCAGCCAGCCCCGAGGGAGGAAGGGGCGGGCGGGCGGCAGGGGCGCAGAGCCTCCATTACGTAAGTGGGCTGCAGATGTGTGCTGATGTGGCAACACCCTGGCCGGGCCGCAGCTGGTCTGGATGGGGCCCAGGGGCCCTGGGGAGCCCAGGAATGAGATTTCCTCCCCACCCCTCCCCGCAGCCCCTCGGCCCGCCGCCCCGCCGCCGTCTAGCTCTCTTCCTCCCTTCCCCCTGCTCCCAGCCCGGGGGGCATTTTGCGGGGCCGGTGGCCTTTGCTCAGGCACCGGGCTGGGGGCTTGGAGAGCGCCCCTGCCTGGTAACCCTGCCTCCGGCCTCTGACCCCCACTTGCCTGTTCTCCTCCTGCTGCCCCTCCGGACTCTCGCTCCGAGGGGCTCCCCGCTGTTGGAGGCCCCCCCGGCCTCCCAGGGCTGCCGCTGTGGCTCTGGCTTCTGGGACCAGTCGCTGAAACCCTCGTCCTCATCCAGTTCAGGGGCCTCCGAGGGCTTCAGGCTGAGGCTAAAAGAGAAGCACCGGGTGCTCAGAGCCGGACGGGGCCATGAGGGGCAGGGGGCACGCTATACACACTGGCCACCTCTCCTTCCTTCCTCAGACCCTGGGCTCCAGGGGTGGGAGACCCTGTCTGCCAGGGGCAGCACGCATGACTGGGCTGAGCCTCCCCGCTGTTAGAGAATCCCTGAGGGCAGGACTGTGTCTCCTCCGTAGGAGCTGCCTGAGGCCGAGGTTGTGTCTGACCCTATTAAGCTAGGGCTCCCCAAGAACAGGGCTATGTCTCCCTCATGAGACTAAGGTTCCCACAGAGCTAGGCTGTGCTTCCTCCATCAGTGTAGGGCCTGCTAAGACCTGGGCTGTGCCTCCGCCATCAGTCTAGGGTCCCCTGAGAACTGGGCTGTGCCTCTCTCACTAGTCTAGGGCCTCCTGAGAGCCGAGCTATGCTTCCTCCATCAGTCTAGCCTCCCCTGAAAGCAGGGCGATGCCTTCCCCATCAGTCTAGGGTCCCTTGAGAGCTGGGTTGTGCCTCCCCCTTCAGTCTAGGGTTCCCCAGGAGCTGGGCTATGCCTCCTTCAGCAGTCTAGGGTCCCTTGAGAGCTGAGCTATGCTTCTTCCATCAGTCTAGGCTCCCCTGAAAGCAGGGCTATGCCTCCCCCATCAGTCTATCCCTTGAGAGCTGGGTTATGCCTCCCCCATCAGTCTAGGGTTCCCCAGGAGCTGGGCTGTGCCTTTTCCATCAGTCTTGGTACCCTGAGAGCTGGGCTATGCCTCCTTCATCAGTCTAGGGCTCTCTAAGAGCTGGGATGCGCCTCCCCCATCACTCTAGGACCTCTTGAGATCTGGGCTATGCCTCCCTCATCAGTCTAGAGCCTCCTGAGAATTAAGCTCTGCCCCTCCCATTAGTCTAGAGTCCCCTGAGAGCTGGGCTATGCCTCCTTCATCAGTCTAGAGTCCCATGAGAGCTGGGCTGTGACTCCCCCATCAGTCTAGGACCTCTTGAGATCTGAGCTATGCCTCCTTCATCAGTCTAGGGCTCTCTAAGAGCTGGGCTGTGCCTCCATCACTCTAGGACCTCTTGAGATCTGGGCTATGCCTCTCCCATCAGTCTAGGGCCTCCTGAGAGCTGGGCTATGTCCCTCCATCAATCTAGAGCCTCCTGAGAATTAAGCTCTGTCCCTCCCATTAGTCTAGAGTCCCCTGAGAGCTGGGCTATGCCTCCCCCATAAGTTCAGAGCTCCCTAAGAGCTGGGTTGTGCTTCCCCATCAGTCTAGGATATCTTGAGAGCTAGGTTAGGCCTCCCGTTATCAGTCTAGGGCCCCCTGAGAATTGGGCTATGCCTCCCCTATCAGTCTAGGCCTCCTGAGAGCTGGGATGTGCTCCCCCATCAGTCTAGGGCCTCCTGAGAATTGGACTGTGCTTCCTCCCTTGGTCTCGAGTCCCCTGAGAGCTGGGCTATGCCTCCCCCATCAGTTCAGTGCTCCCAAAGAGTTGGGCTGTGCCCCCCCATCAGTCTAGGGCCTCTGAGAGCTGAACTATGCCTCCCCCATCAGTCCAAGGCTCCCCAAGAGCTGGGCTGTGCCTCCTCCACTCGTCTAGGGCCCCCTGACTGCTGGGCTGTGCCTCCCCTGTCACCCTGGGGTCCCCGTGTGTGGGTGACATGTCTCCCTCCAGGGCTCTGGTGACTGCTCCCTCCGCGGGCAGCAGGGTGAGACCCTGTCCCCCGCCCCCCACCACCCCCGTCAGGGCAGGACTGGGATTTGGTGCTGGTGGGCTCCCCATGTGCCCCCTGCCCCTGCTATCTAAACTGAGGACCTGGCCTGAGGGCCGTGACCGCTGCAGCACCCCACCCCGCCCAGAGCTGCTGACTCGGAGAAAATGGAACAAAACAGGGGCGGGAGGAAGGGGGGCATTATTGTAAAAACAGCCCAGCCCGGCCGCGGAGGCCTCCTGGGCCCAGGGAGGAAACGAGCCGGCCTGCGGCCCGCCAAGTTGGACGTGGCCTCCATGAGTCACCGGCAGCAGGGAGCTTGGGCGGGGGGCTCCGGGGCCAGGGCCACGCAGCTGGGGTCAGTGTCGGTCCAAGCAGGGGCCAGGGCCGCGCAGGGCGGCCAGAGCCTGAGTCAGCGCTCTGGGAGGCTGGCTGGGAGGGGTGGCCGCACGTGAGTCCCTCCGGCCGGCCGGCCGCCTCCACTGACGCCTCGGGCTTCAGGGACCCTCACCCTAAGCTGTCTCCGCACCCGCGCTGAGCCCCTCCTCACTCTCCTCCTCCGGGAGCCCCAGCCCAGGGCCCCACCACCAGCCTCCCCTCTGCCGGGGGAGCGAGGCCAGGCGGACTGCTGGGGGGCGGCTTACAGGCTCTCCCGCTCCGGCGGCTCGGGGGACTGGCCGCCGTCCTCGTCCCGGGCCCGAAGCTCCCTGTCCCTCGCCCGGCGGCGACGCTCGCGGGCGGCCTCCTCCTCATCTTCCGCGCTCCGCTGAGTCGTGAGCCTGGGGGACACGGAGCGTCAGTCGGGCCTCAGCCTGCGCCCCGCTGCTCCTGTCCTCCCGGTGGTGGAGGGGGCTCCGGTGTCCAGGCAGGACTGAGACCCTCTGTCCTCCCCCCCCCCCCCCCACCCCCAGCCCAGCAGCCAGGCCTCCTGGACCTAATCAGAGCCGGGACACGGGCGGGCCTGGCTCTGTGGCCCCCGAGGCCCTGGGAAGCGGCTGCTGCAGGTACCAGACAGGTGCCATGTGTCCCCACTGGAATCCGGTGGCAGCAGCCTCGCCGATCAGGCACTGTCAGGCCAGGGGCAGCCCCAGCCGGGCAGCCACCTCCCTGCCCGGGTACCCCGGCTGGGGCCCTCCCTCCTGCCCCCCCAAGGGCCCCCAAGAAGAGGCTGCCTGCACCCTGAACCTGACCTCTCTGGGCCCGTTCACAGAGGACGGACCCGAGGCCACCGCAGAGCCAGAGAGCTTGCTCCCTCGGTGCACGCTGACCCCGTGGCTTCTCGGGGTCCTTCACTAAGGGCGACACAAGGTCAGCCTGGGACGAGGGGTTCACAGCCTGGTCCCCCTGGCCCTGGCCTAGCAGATCTCACACTGTCGGCATCCGGGGGGCACCCCGGGCCTGGGTCGCCGACACGGCCCTGCCTCCCCCACCACCCAGGCTCCACTGGACCCAGAGAGGGGAGTCCTGTCTCTGCCTCTGCAGGGCTCACTGCCCTAGCCTGGGGTCTCGGTCCCTTCCCGCTGCTGCCCGCCGCCTGACCCCGCGGCCCGCTCCTTCTGGGACTCCGTCCCTTGGCCGGGACGGCCGGCTCCATGGTCTCAGCAGCCCTGCCAGCCATGATCTAATCTGTCCCAGGTCTTCCCAGAGCCTCCCAGACAAAAGCCAGGCCCTCCTCAGCCCCGGGCTCCAGGCCCGCTCCCCCCCACCGCCCCCCGCCATGGCCACCTGGGACTCCAGACCTGCTCAGCCCGCAGCAGCACCCCTGGTCTCTCCCACCCTCGATGCTCAGAAGTGCCTTCGGCTCCCACCCCCGGGGGCCTAGGGAGCCCTTCCTTCCCCACGCCTGCTCCCATCCTGCCCTGGGCCTTCGGCTCGGAGGCTGCAGGGCCACGTTATCTGGGGAAGTGTAGCCCCGGGGCCCAGGGTCGTGGTTCCCGCTCGCCCAGAACCCTTGCCCCGAGATCTGAGTGCAAGAGCCCGCAAGTTGCCTGTCACCCCACACACAGACATGAGCAGATCCTCTGGGGTCCACCTGTGGGGCGGTACGTCCAGGCCACAAGAGCCCCACGCGGGCCCGGCCCCCCTTGCACGCCCAGGTGCACACGAGGCAATAATGCGCGTGCACACACACACACACACCGTCCTCCGTGAGCTCGACACCCAGGCCCGCGTGGCACGCTCACCCACCCTCCACCCACGGTTCCAAACACCCCACAGCACGCACACGGATTCACGAGCGGGAACAAGGCGGGGGCCAAAATGGCGGGTCCGGGGTCCCCGCTCCAGACCCCGTTTTTCTGCTGTCCTTGCCATCGCCCCGACAAGCGGCCCTGTGAGCCGGCCCCTCTGAGGGCCACCCTCTGCGACCCGCCATCTGCACGTGGCCCCGGGAGCCCTGACAGGCAGGGGCCGGGGGGCGGGGGGGGGGGGGCAGGCAGACAAGGGATACAGGGTAGGGGTCTCCTGGCGTCTCCCCAAAGCCCTGGGCCGGGAGCCCCAGCGGCCCAAGGACAAGGGGCCCTCCCCCTCGCCTCCCCCCTCCCACCAGCCCCAGGATGTGAGTAATGCGGCCCCTCTGGCCCCCTCCCGTGACCTCACCCCTCACTGTTCCACAGCTGGGCTCCGTTCTGGGAACTGAGAGGGGGCGGCTCTCCTGGGGTGGGGTGGGGCCTCTGGCCTGGGAAAGGCGCCCCCCCTTCCCCGGCCAGCAGCCCAGACCCCTTGGCAGGCTCCACGGAGCTGTCAGGACACCGGCGATGGCCGCCCCACCCGTGGCCCCTGGCTCAGCCCCGCGTGCAGCTGTAAGGGATTTGGTGTTCCTTAGCGAACGCAATTAGGCTATTTCCTGTGTCTGCTCTGGCTCTTTGCAGCCCGGGGCTCAGCCCCGGGGGCTGCCGAGTGGGCTCTGCTCCCCCAGCATCGGGCTCCGCCGCGGGGCCTCGCCCCCACCCAGGTGCACGGGGAGCGCGCACCCCAGCGGGCCCCGGGCCGCCTCCCAGCTCCCCGTTCCGAGTGGGGGTCCCCGCGTTCGGGGGCTGCCCCGTTGGCCACGTCCACCGCCTACCGGCCCCGACTCGGGGCGCCGGCCCCCCACTCCTCCCTCTGCGGCCCCCCGGTCCCCCCACCAGGGTCCCGTGATAGGCTCCTGAGCCGGCCCGGCCCTCGCAGCTGCCCCCACCTCCTTCCTCCCCTGTCTGCCTGCGTGGGTTTGGTCCCAGCTTGACTCTGCCCCCTGCAGGCCGCTTGTCCGGCGCCTAAAGGCCTAAAGGCCACCCGTCTCTGGTGCCTAAAGGTCGAGGGGAGAGCTCGGGCGCCGGGCTCGGGGCAGGGGCCCAAAGGGAGGACAGCCAGGCAGGGCCAGGCCTGTCGTCGGAGAACCCTTTCTTCAGGTCTGCGGGGGACCCTCTGGGCCACAGGTGTCCCCGACACGGCCAGAGGAAGCTGCCAGAGAGGCCGGGGGAGCAGCCCTGGTCAGCCCCACCGCGGACCGACCACCCCCGGGGTCTCTGGTCCCCTCCGCGCCCCGCCTCGCCAGGGGGTTCTACGCTGTCGACCGGGGTGGACACTTGCAGAGCCACTGGTCCCTCCGGCGGCCGTAGAGCCCGTGAGTGAAGTGGGAGCCAGCCCGGGGAGAGGCCTCCTCCTCCTCCTCCTTGGCTTCCGGGGACAGCAGGACGGCAAGCGTCCCCGACTCCCAGAGAGCGAGCCCCCAAGGGCAGAGGTCGGGGACCCCGTCAGGGAGCTCAGGGGAGGGCAGCCCCACGCCCCACAACTCCGAGGGTGCCCCTCACTGGTTATGCGAGGCGGGCGGGGGCTGCCCCAGGCAGCAGGGGGAGGGGTCTGTGGGCACCGCCAGGGCCCCGGAGGTCACTCGTCCCTGCAGAGAGGCGGCAGCGGGGGTGAGCGGGGAGCTCGAAGGCGGCCCCAAATGAGCAGGTGGGTGGGGGTGGGGCGGCGGGAGGGGCACGCTGCTGCCCGGGGCCAGGGGTGGGCACACGGAGATGCAGCTGGGGGGACCCGGCTCCCCCCACACCCCACCCGAGGGCCCTGGCGCGGGGTCCAGACCGCCCTCCCAGCCGTGCCCCCTCCGCAGCAGGTCTCCGGGCGCGTCTCCGGGCTTCCTCAAAGTCACTGCCCCAGGTGGACAACCCCCACCCCCACCCCCCCGCAACGAGCCCAGTCCCGCTGCCCAGGGGAGCCCAGGAGACGACCTTGAACTTGGGTCGGAAAGATGAACCGGAGTGTGTGGACCAGGGAGAGGGTACAAGAGCCAAGCCAAGGCCAGCGGCCAGAGCGCTCAGGTGGCCCCGGAGGGGCGGCTGCGGGGAGGCGGACGGGAGAGTCTCTGAGCCCCCCGTGAGGCGGCCCCGGGAAGCCCTGTGCCAGCCTTCAGGTCCTTTCTGGAAGGAGGCCCAGTGGGCGTGGAGGAGGGGAGATGCAGTTAGACTGGCAGGGAGGGCTCCGGGCCGGGAGGGGACAGGAGCCTCCAGATCTCCAGAGTCCCTGGGGAGACAGAGGGACTACGGGTGAGGCGAGACCCCGCTGACCCAGGGAGAGTAACCAGGCTAACTGGGGACGCGGTGGCTCAGGGAGCCCGGGACAGCAGTGGGGTAGCAGGGTCTCACGTGACCAGGGAGCAGAGGCCTGGGGCACAGGGAGAGGCCTGGAGCACCGAGGCCTTAGGCCTCCTTCCTGCCGGCCTCCCTTCTCCTCCTCCTCTTCCTCCCTACCTCCCTCCCTCCTCCTCCTCCCCTCCTCCCTCCTCCTCCTCCTCTCCTCTTCTCCTCTCCTCTTCTCCTCCTCCCCTCCTCCCTACTTCTCCTCCTCCCCTTCTCCTCTCCTCCCCTCCTCCTCCTCCTCTTCTCTCCTCTTCTCCTCCCCCCCTCCTCCTCTTCCCCCTCCCTCCCCCTCCTCCCCCCTCCCCTCCTCCTTTCCTCCTCCTCTTCCTCCCTACCTCCCCTCCTCCTCTCCCCTCTTCCCCTCCCCTCCTCCTCCTCCCCCTCCCTCCCGCCTCCTCCTGTCCTCCCCTCTTCTGCTCCTCTTCTCTCCTCCTCCTCTCCTCCTCCCCTCCTCCCTACTTCTCCTCTTCTCCTCCTCCTCTCCTCCCCTCCTCATCCTCCCCCTCCCTCACTCCTCCTCCCCCCTCCCCTCTTCCTCCTCGTCTCTCCTCTTCCTCTCCTCCTCCCCTCCTCCCTACTTCTCCTCCTCCTCTCCTCCCCTCCTCCTCCTCCCCTCCTCCTCTCCTCCTCCCTCCTCTTCTCTCCTCTTCCTCTCCTCCTCCCCTCCTCCCCTCCTCCCTACTTCTCCTCCTCCCATCCTCCTCCTCTCCTCTTCTCTCCTCCTCCTTTCCTCCTCCTCCTCTTCCCCCCTCCCCTCCTTCTCCTCTCCTCCCCTCCCCTCTTCCTCCTCCCCCTCCCTCTCTCCTTCTCCTCTCCTCCTCTCCCCTCCCCTCCTCCTCCTCCCTCTCCCTTCCTCCTCCTCCTCCCCTCCTCCCCCCCCTCCTCCTCCTCTTCTCTCCTCCTCCTCTCCTCCTCCTCTTCCTCCCTACCTCCCCTCCTCCCCCTCCCTTCCTCCTCCTCCCCTCCCTCCCTACTCCTCCCCTCCTCCTCCTCCTCCTCTTCTCTCCTCCTCCTCTCCTCCTCCTCTTCCTCCCTACCTCCCCTCCTCCCCCTCCCCTCCTCCTCCTCCCCCTCCCTCCCTCCTTCTCCTCTCCTCCTCTCCCCTCCCCTCCTCCTCCTCCTCCCTCCCTCCTTCTCCCTCCCTCCTCCTCCCTCCCTCCTCCTCCCTCCCTCCTCCTCCCTCCCTCCTTCTCCTCTCCTCCTCTCCCCCTCCACTCCTCCTCTTCACCTCCCCTCCTCCTCTTTCCCCCTTCTCCTCCCCTCCTCCTCCCCTTCCTCCCCCCTCCTCCTTTTCCTCCCTACCTCCCCACCTCCTCCTCCCCTCCTCCCCTCCTCCCCTCCTCCTCTTCCTCTCCTCCTCCTCCCCCGTTTTTCCCCCTCACAGGCTGGCACCTCACGCAGCTCTGCCCAGCTGTGCAGGAGTTCGATCCTTCTTGCCCCTCCCCTTTGTGGTTGCTCCCAGAGGGGGCAGCATTAACAAGGCAGGGCCCAGGGGCCTGAGGGTCCTGTTAGGTCTCGGAAGACCCAAGGCAGAGCAGCTAGGGACTCTGGGGGTCCCAGGAGGTTCTGAGCAGGGAGGAGCTCCGTGGAAGGCAGCTGCAGGGGACACACGTCGGGGGAAGGCTGTTGACCTTGCTGGGGTGATGGGGTGAAGGCTGAAGGGGTGAGGGGGGGATGGGGTGAAGGCCAAAGGGAGGCAACCACACAGCCCGCCAGCCCAGGTGGAGGGGCTGGGACCAGGGCAGGGCTGTGGCTTTGGTCTCTCTGACCCCCTGCCCAGGATGAGACCCCAGGCCCAGCCTCAGCTCTCCAGCTGTAAAAAGGGTGCACACCGTGTGAACCAAGACCCCTCCCCAGGCCACCCCAGCTCCCGCTTCCCCTTGGATGGCACCGTCGGCCGACCTGGCCTGCCCCACACCACCTCCCTCTTGGTCCTGGTGGGCAGGTCCCATCTAGGAAGTCTCCCCAGAGGAGGGGACACGGACCTGCTCACAGAGAGAAAGGCACAGGCTGGGGGCACAAGCTACCCTGGCAAGTGGGGAGGGACAGAGGCCCCCGGGCTGGGGCCTCCTCCAGGACACCGGCCTAGTGCTGGGGGATGTGGGGCACAGCCGCGGCCTCTGGGGGCCCTGCTCCACCTGCCCCGGGGCCTAGGCCAGCGCTGAGAGGAGGGACCTTCGCTCCTTCCCAGCCACCGGCCGGCCCGGCTGGGGGGCTCTGGGCCTTCGGAGCCCTGCCCGGGGCGGGCGGGGAGGGGAGGGAGTCCAGAGCGGCTTCTCCACCGGGATCCTTTACACCCTCACCAGCCCCGAGCCCCCAGCCGGGCCCACCTTCTGCCTGGGCATCCCCTTCTCGCCACCGAGGCCAGCACCCCCTTAACCACCGTGTCACCTCCGCAGGGCCCTCGCTGGGCCTCCTTGCCCTCATCTTCCCCCCGTGGGGTGGCACTTGGGGGGGCTCTTGTTTGGGGAAACCCCCTAGCTGCCCCACAGAGCCCCCAAAGCCAAGGAATCCCCTTTCTGCCCATCTTTCTTTGCCAGCCCCGGGGGCAGATCAGGGAGGGTCGTCTCTGCCCTGGCCCTCAGGTCACCGGGGTCCCCTGAGGAGCACCAGCTCCAGACCCTGGCTGGCCCGGGACGCCCCCCACCTCGGGCCTCAAGATGCCACCCGGTTCTCACCCCACTTAGGGGGCACGGCCACCCCAGTTCACAGCTGAAGGGGGGGGGCTGAGAGGTCTCCTCCTGGGAAAAGGAGACAAGAGACCGCAGCCACTGCCGCCGCTGTCCCCATCCCCCTCCCCTGCTCGTGGGTCTGGAGTGGCCTGTCCCCTGTTCGTCCCCACCCCCCTCTTCAACCAGCTCTCTATCCCGTCAGGTGGCAGGGCCCACAGTGAGTGAGGTCCCTGCACCCGTGGACCTTAGAGCTTCCAAGAAAGCCAGCGCTGCGCCCAAGTTGTGGCTCAGGGACCACAGGCGAGGGCCCCTATTCCAAGCCATCGGGGACTGGCCGGCAGGAAGTCCTCTCGGGACAGGGTCCCTGGTGCCCACGCCCGGTGATGGTTGACATGGTGAGCAGAGGCCCGTCGGAGAGGAAGGGGCAGCAAAACAGTGTGCAGGCCGCCCTCCTTTCTGCTCCCATCCCCCCAGTCCGGACATAGAGCCACGCCCCTCCTGGGTGACCCCCCCCAGTCCCAGCACATCCCGCTCGGGCGCCCCTCCGGGAGAAAGTGGTGTAGGGAGAGAACCGTTCCTTGGGGTTCCCTTCCTCCCTCCCTGCTCACACGCCCCCCCACTAAGCTGCTCTCCTGGTCCCTGCCTTGCCCACTGCCGCCCTCCAGCACGTGGGCCGCCCAGGCTCCCTGGGGCGGGCGGGCCTCTCCCCCGACAGCCCCGTGCAGGGCCCGGCTTCGCCCCAGACCCCCAGTGCCAGTCCGGGCGACCCAGCCCAGGGCAGCCCATCCCACCAGCGGTCCCCAGGGCATCCGGGCCAGCTGGGTGGACCCTCATCACGTGCCCAAACGGCCTGACCGGAAGGCGGCTGTGCCGGGGAGTCTCTGTCGCCCAGGCGCCTGCTCGCTGGCAGAGGGTTCCGGCTCGAGGGAGACAGAGTCTGTGTCCCGGAAACCTTCCTCGTGGGGGCTTTGCCTCCAAGTCCTTCTCTCCCAGGTTTCCCTCGGTTCCCAGAGTCTGGATCGGGGACTGTCCCCTTCTGCCCACAGTAAGGTCCAGAACCAAGCTTGATGTCCCTCTGGCTGGCCGTCACCTCCCTCTTGCTGGGTACCCTACCTCCTGTGATGTGCTCCACCGTCAGCCTCCTTGCCCCGGCACCGCGGCTCTTCCGCATCTCTGCCCCCGTCTGCTCTGGCTGGCCTGCCCCTCCGGGCCTGGGGTCAGAGATCGAGGCCTCCCCCTCCCCCCGGCTCGCCCTGCCTGTGGGATGCTGGCGTGGCAGAGACGGGCACTGGCCCCGGGCTCACCTCCAGTCCCGGCCCCGGCTCCTCCTGGCGCTGGACGGCCCTCCAGGGAAGCCAGGCGCTCCCGAGCCGGGCTGGGACCGCCTGGCACAGGGCTCAGAGCGCTCACGAGGCTGGGCTTTGGCACGTTCCATGACACGCGACTGGTGGCTGGCACCGGCTGGGGCCTCTGCCGCCCTGTCCCCATCCCCCTGCCGGGTCGTACCCCGGTCTTCCGCACACCCCGAGGGCCCCGCGCCCGGCTCTGCCCAGTCAGTGCCCAAATGGCTGTCATCCCGGGGTCTCAAAGCCCGGCTGCCCGCCCCCGTCCCCGGACGCAGCCTGGCTCAGCCGCCTGCCATCGGCTCCCGGCCCTGCCTCCCCGAAGAGCCCCCAAGTGCACGGAGCGGCCTGACCCCGTGCTGGACACTGCCAGGGCCATTTCTGCCACCTGCCCCGCCCCCAGCCCCTCCTCTGAGGTGCTCCAGCCCCTGGACTGAGTATCCTGGGGGCCCAGGGGGGCATGGCAGAACAGGAGCCGGGGCTGTCCCCCTGGACTGGCCCCCATTCAGTCTTGCCGTGACAGCTCCTGGCCGTGTGCCCCTTAATCCTGCAGACCCTCGCTGCCTGCCCACCGGGCCTCGAACCCTCCCCGAGCCTCAGCTTCCTTATCCACACGGAGGGGCACGCGGGGCCGGGCTTGGGGTGGCCCGCTGGCTGAGTCGGGCGAGACCTGTCCTGGTGTCTGTCCCTGAGGACACGGGCGGGATCTGGGGGCTGTTGCAGGAGGGGAAACTGAGGCTGATCAGTGTGGCGTCTGACTTGGGGCTCCAAGCGCACAGGTGCTGCCGGCTGGTGCAGGGCACCCGGAGGGTCGAGAGGGAGTCTGCCCCGCTCAGAGGAGACGCGGCCCCACCCGCAGCCCCTCTCCTCTCCTGTCCCCCTCTCTCGGCCTCACTGGCCTTCCCTCCTTCCTTCTTGCCCGTTCCGGCCCCTCCCATCTCCCCGGTGAACAGCCGCAGGCGCTACACTGGCCGCCCCAGACCTCCTCCCAGACCTTCTGGCCCTTGGGGCCTCCTGCCCTCTGCCGCTTCGTGAGGACGGCATGGGAGGGGATGGCATGGGAGGGGACGGCGTGGGAGGGGACGGCGTGGGGCAGACAGTGTGGGGTGGACAGTGTGGAGCGGACAGCGTGGGAGGGGACAGCAGGTGGGGGACAGCCTGGTAAGGGATAGCATGAGGTGGACAGTGTGGGAGGGGACATATGGGAGGGAACGGCATGGGGCAGACAGCATGGGAGGAGATAGCATGGGAGAGACAATGTGAGAGGGGACAGTGTGGGAGGGGACAGCGTGGGAGGGGACAGCGTGGGGAGAGCAGTGTGGGGCAGACAGCATGGGAGGGGACAGTATGAGAGAGACAATGTGAGAGAGGACAGTGTGGAGGGGACAGCATGGGGCAGACAGCATGGAAAGGGACAATAGAGGAGAGACAGTGTGGGAGGAGACAGGGTGGGACAGTGTGGGTGGATAGTGTTGGAGGGGACAGTGTGGAGAGGGTGGAACAGACAGCATGGGACAATGTGGGGCAGATAGCGGGGTTGCACAGCATGGGAGGGGACACATGGGAGGGGCAGCGCAGGAGGGGACACGTGGGAAGGGACACGTAGGAGAGACAATGTGGGAGGAGACACATAGGAGGAGACACTTGGGAGGGGACACATGGGAGGGGCTGATGAGCCTCCACGACGCCTTCACCCCGTCCCCTGCCTCGTTCATCCTTTCCCTCTTTTTTGCTTTCATTCGACCTCGCCCTCCTCTTGCCCACCATCCTGTCCCCATCCCGTCCCCTGTCCCATCCTGTCCTGTCCTTACTCTGTCCTGTCTCTGTCCTCTCTTGTCCTGTCCCCCTCTATCCCTCTCCTATGCCTGTCCTGTCCCATCCTGTCCTCTTTGCTTCCCTATCCTGTCCCTTCCTGTCCCCATCCTGTCCCCGTCCCCATCCTGTCCCCATCCCCATCACGTCTCCATCCCTGCACGCCCTCTTTATGCCTTCGTGGAGACCTCCTGCCCCTCACCCCCTCCTCCTTATCCCCTTCCCTGTCTCTCACCTCCTTTCTCTTTCCATGGCCTTGTCCCCACGCCTGCAGGGACACTCTCTAGAAGAGCCTCACAGCCCACGGGCACACGACGCCCCGGCCCCAGCCTCGTGTCAAACCCGCGTCCGGACCTCTCCCTTCCTGGGTGGGCAATGCCCCTCACAGCCACGCTCTCACCTTCCAGGGTGGGCCACCGCCAGACCCCACACTCTCCCTGCCCCCAGGGGCCCCCCAGGGCTACCCCCCCACCAGCTCCCACTTGCCCCTGGACACCTGTGTGCGTCGGCCCCCGGCCACCAACCTGTGCGGAGCCAGTCCGAGCTAGACGAGGCGCTCCTGGGAGCCGTGGCCTCTCCAGCCACCCCTCGGGGCCCACGAGCCACGGGGTGCCCTCTCGATGCTGCAGCAGGGGCGTGGGGGGGTGGCGAGCCCACAGGTGCCCGAGGCACCCAGGCTGCTGCTTGCTCGCCGCCCTGTCCCGCTCTGGTTCGAGGGACGGGACTGGAGCCTGGCCCGAACCTCAGTGCTCTGGGTTCTGGCCCTGACGTCCTGCCCAGGGGGCTGGGCCGCTCAGTCCCCACACCCCCGCGATGCCAGCTCGCTGGGGTTCCTGGGGCGGCTCTGGCCGACAGACCGCTTGGTCCCAGGGCAGCACCACCCACCAGACACCGGGGCTCTGCCAGGGCAAGGGCAGCCCCCTCCCATCTGGGGCCCTGGGTGGGCCTGAGGCAGCCACGCCTCTTTGGAACCTGGTTTGGAGGCCTGGCCTCCCCCCACCCATCGCCTCCTTGGGCCAGCCCCATCCCTTGCCCTGCTGGCCACACAGGGGTCCCCAGAGGCCTCCCGGGCCTGGCGTCCCCGGGGCGGGGGCCAGGCCTGAAGGCTGTCGGGGGTGGGGGGGAGGCGTGGGCACAGGGACTTGTGCCAGGCTCCTCCAGCCCGAGAGCCTCCCCTGGGAGACTGGGAGCCCAAACGCCGATAAGGACGCCAGCAGGGTGACCCAGCCAGCCCCGTTGGGCTGTGCCAGCCAGGCCGCTGCCTCAGAAAGCCAGGCTCCCAAAGACTGTTAACCCGGGAAAGCAGCCCAGAATTCAGGAGGCCTGTGGAAGTGAGGGCGCCCAGGGTCCCCTTGCTGCCCCCCGGTCATCGCTAATGAGGGCCTGGCCCAAGGTGGGCCCGGGCAGAGCTTTAGATCCCCCGTCACCCCGGGGGCAACAGGAGGGAGCCACCTGCAAGGGGGGTAGAGCTGGGCTGGGGGCTGCAGGAGGAGGGAGTGGTCCCCGGCTGGCCCTGCCCCCCTGAAGCTTTGACAGCTGAGGAGGGCCCCAGGGCCGCAAGGACGGTGCCAAGCCGTGCCAAGGGTATGGGAGGGGCACGGGGACGAGTCCCCCTCCCCGGGCCCGTTTTTTAGCCTGCTTAAACTGGATTCAATTTACACCCACCCCAGCCGGCTCCCCGCATGCGCCTCTGGAGCTTGTCACCGCGAGGGGCACCGCCTCCGACGCCCCCCTTCCCACCCCGCACCCAGGAGGTCCGTGGCGAAGGATTTTGGTGAAGCGCGGGGCCCGGGGGGGCAGGCTCCCCCACGCCCCGGGTGGCCTGGGGGGAGTCACTAGCCTCTCTGCGCCTGGTTTTCTGTCGGTCAAACGAGGACAACGGTCGTCTGCCCAGGCTTCGGGGAGTCACGGCCGAGACGCAGGAGACACTAATCTCAGTGAGGGCAGCGGGGATGCCGCCGGCCGCCCGGCCTCTCGGGTCCACGCGTGGGGGTGTAAGCCCGGCCGTGGCTGGGCCTGGAAGCCGTGCGGTCCGTGTGCCTCCGTGAGCGTCCCCGTGTGCGGTGTGCGACTGGCTCGCCGGGGTGCGACAGACGCCCCCAGGTTATTCTTTGGGAGACGCTCTCGCCTGCTCTCCACCCCGCCCCCCACGCCCCCCACGAGGGGGCCCAAAGGGCCGCTTCCTTCTGTCTCTGCCCCACTGGCCTCTGCAGGCCCACCTTCCCCGGTCCAGGTCCTCTGGGGGCTCCGGGCCCGCGCACCGGCCTGGCCCCCACTCTCGGCTGAGCTGTGCCACACCTGCCGTGCCCCATCGGTGCCTCCAGGGTGTCCCCTGCTCACCCAGGACAGCAGCTTGACACTGGGTTTCAGAACGGAGCCACGGTTACCACCGGACAGGTGTTTGTGGCCCACGTCCTCCTGCGACGAGGGACGTGTGCCCAGCCCGCATCGGGGCTCCTTCTGTCATCCCCAATGTACGGTACAACTGCCCTCTTGGGCCTCAGTTTCCCCACTTGTTAAGCAGCGCTGGTGAGCCCCGGGGCTTGACCCCCGGTGCCCCTTGGTCCTCTGGCCACAGAAGTTTCTGGATGGGGACAGCAGCAGTGACCCCTGGGCGGCCACATCCCAGCTGGGCAGGGAGGAGGAGGCCCACCTGAGACGCATGGTCCTGCATGAGGGTCCCCTGGTCAGCCGCTCAGGGGGGGGCCTGGCAGAGCCAGAAAAGAACACACGTGAAGCCTGGCAGCTGACTCGTGGGGTCCACCTTATGAGTGGGAGGGGGGGGCGGGTGGCTGCAAGGGAGTGTGTCCTGACCCTGGAGCAGGGGGCCCTGGAGCCATGCCTGCGTGGGGCCGGGAGAGAGCCATCACTCAGGGTCTGAGGGACCCGACTGTCCCGAGCCGGAGGGGTGCCGGCTGCTCTCAGCCGACCCGCACCCCTTGTCCCTCCTCCTTCCCGGAGTCAGGGCTTGGGTGGAGCTGGGAGTGCTGAGATGCCTGTCTCTCCCTCCAGGAGCTTGCAGTCTGCCCAGCGCGCCCCATGCTGTCAAAGGAGAAGCCAAGGCAGGCTGCATGGAGGAGGCAGCATTTCAGCTAGGCCTTAGACGCCTGGAAGGGTAGAGGAGGAGGAAGGACATTGCAGGTGGCTCAGAGTGAGGCCACGAGAGGCCCGTGGCATGGAGCAGGGGCTCTGAGCCCACCTCTGGCCCTTTGCCTCTGCTCTCTCTCTCGTCCTCTTCGGGGTAGGTACCAGCAGACCACTACTTTACAAAGGGGGAAACTGAGGTCCAGGGAGGACAGGGTCCCGGACCAAAGCCCTACGATGCAGGAGCCAGGATTTCAGCTGGGGAAAATCTGCCTCTGAGGCCCAAGCACTCACCGCGGCCCTGTGGCATCTCCCACGCAGGGCTGGTGCGCTACGGGGGGTGGTGAGTGTGGCCGCAGAGTCCGGCTCCCTCGTCTGTAAGGCAAGGGGTCACAGGGTGGTCCCCAGGGGCCGGCGGGAGCACATCGAGGCCTCGGAAGCGGTGCTGGAGACCCACTTCTTGCCCTGGGAGCGGCGGGCCGGGGCGGAGGCCCCAGGGCCAGGAGAAGGTCTCTGGGGAGACCGCGGCCCGGCCGAGGCCAGGCGGGTGTGCAGGTGGGAGAGAAGGAGGGCGCGCGGCCGGCGGAGCCGAACTAACAGCGGCCGGCGCACGTGCGCACGGCCCACACCCTGCCCACGGCGCCCCGGTCCTGCCCGCCCTGCCCCAGCCCGGGCCGGAGGGCACCTACCTCACGAGGTTCTCCAGGCCCCTTTTGCTGGAACTTCTCCTCAGGAGGGCAGAGCCACTCATGCCTCCGGCCCGGCGACCTGGCCTGACCCCAGCCCTGGGGACGCGGCTGCTCCTTCTTCAAAGGCTGCCGGCCTCTGTCTGCTGCCCTCCCCCTGCTCCTCCTCCTCCACCGGGACCCCTCTCCCCCCTTCCTCTCTTCTTTCTCTCTCCCGTCCCCTCCTTTGCTCCCTCGTCCCCTGTCCCTGTCCCTGGATCGGAGCTGTCGCTCCCTCTGTCTGGCTGTCTGGTCTCTCTGCCTCTGACGCCCCCTCCCACGTCTGCTCTCCCCCTCTGCCTGTCTGTGACCTGTGTCTCTCCACCGGGGGGGGGGGGGGGGGTCTCCGGGGCTGGCTCCCTGCTGGCTGTCCCCGGGGGGCCGGGTGCCCCTGTCCCCCCCCCTCCCCCCCCCCCCCAGTCTGTGCGGCCTCACGCGCTCTGTGGGTCTCCCCTTCAGGACGCCTAGCAGCCGTTTCCCTTTTGTTCCCCCCAGCCCCCTTCTCCCCCCTCGGCCTCCTCCCCCTCCCCCTCCCCCTCCTTCCGAGACTAGTAAAAATGTCAGAGAGAAAACCCTCCAGCCCAGCAGCTCCGGGGCTTAGCGGGACCTCAGCGGCCTGTGATGGGCATCCTGTCCCCTCAGTCACCTTGGCGGCCGCCGCCCTCACTCACTCTCCAGCCCCCTGCAGCTCATCCCTGCTACCCTCAGGGTATCTCCCCCCTCCCCCCTCCCCCCCCCCCCCACATCTGCCTCTCCATCCCTCCCTGCCTCTCTCCTCGTCCTGGGCCTGGCCTGGCCAGCCCACTGGTCCTCTCCTTTATGGACGTCTTGGATCAAGCCCCCCTGGCCTGCCCCAGCTGGCCTGGGCTCTCGGCTCCTTCCTCGCCAGCCCCCCCCCCCAATCCCTCCCTGCTCCCACACTCAGCCCCTGTCTCCTCTCCTCTCCCTCTGTGGCTCTCTCTGCCCCTATCTCTGTTTCTCTCCCTCCCCCTCCCTCCCTCCCCCTCCCTTCCTCTCCCCTCCCTTCCTCTTCTCCCTCTCTCCCCTCCCTCCCTCCCCCTCCCTCCCTCCCCTCCCTCCTGGTTCTCCAGTTTTCCCCTTGTTTATGCCCAGCTCTCTGCTCCACTTATCACCTCGAGGGGGGAATCCTCTCAGCTCCCCAAATGGGGAGCCCCTGCCCGCCCCGGCCCCTGCCCGACTACCCCGGGAGCTCAGAGCAGGGAGACCCCAGAGGCAGAGACAAACACGGCCAGCCCCGTGCGATACCAGAGAGCACGCCCCCAGGGTGGCCGGTGGGCACAAGGTCAGTGCGGTGCCCTGGCCAGCAGGCCCCCTGCCCCCGTGCGCTGGCCAAGGCCCGGGAGGTGCAGCCCAGCCCACTGTTCCTCTGGTTGGGCTTAGTCGCCGTGACTCACTAGAGAATGCTCGCGGGCGAGTGACCGGACAAGGCGGGAACTGGACTCATGTCGGCGGGGCGTCGCTGAGCCCAGCTCAGTGCCCAGCGGTCTTACATCCAGCGGCTCGCCCGGCTCACCAGCCCTCACGGCCGCTCTGGGAGGCAGACGCCAACGCACCCAGGTCCCGCGTGGGGAAACCGAGGCACAGACCGGTGTTCGAGGTCTCCGAACTGGGACCGGAGAGCCAGAACCACGACCCGGTCTGCTGACCGCCTGTCCCTGCCGCCCTCTGTCCCCGCAGCACAGTGGCACGGCCCCTCTCACCTCCCCAGCTAGCCTGACCTCGTGCCGGCCCGGGTCCCCAGCTAGCCTGACCTCGTGCCGGCGCGGGTGGCCAGGACTGAGACCACCCGGGGGATGTGTGACCGGACAGAGGCGAGGCTACGATCAGATGGGCGAGCGGCGCACACGCGAGCGAGTCACCGTGAGGGCAGTGAGTGTTGGAGGGGCAGCCCCGTGGGCCCACAGCTCAGGTCCGCAGTGACTCAGGGGCTGGCTGGCCAGCGCAGACTTCGTGGGGGTCACGAAGTCTGGCTCCTTCCGCCCTCCACAGGCTAGTCCCGTGGCCAGTCCTGGAGGGGCACCCGCAGCTCTCCCCTCCCACAACCCCGGGGAAGCCAGAGAACGCGGGTGTTGTGCCCATGACCCATCCCCAGCATCCTGCCAGAGCTGTCCACACCTCAAGCTTCCAGCAGAGCACGGAAAAGGGATGGGGAGCAAGGCCGCAGGGTCGGTCCTCAGGCTGAGCCAGATCACCCAGGGAGAGTGAGCCCGAGCCTCTTTTCCATCTCAACCTGCGCATTCCCCCACCTCCCACCCCCGCCTCCTGTTCTCGGTTCTGGAATCCCAGTCACAGACAGCCAGGAAGGGAATGTGCCAAGGGTTAGTTTGGTTCAAAAGAAGGAAAAATATTCCCATGGGGAGAAGGCTGCCTCGGATGTCAGGAGTTCTCTGTCACTAAGAACTTAAAATAGAATTACGTGATTATCTGTCAGAAATGCCGGTGGGTGGGAGGTGGCAAAAAATAGCTCTTTAAATGCAGCAGCCGGCATTCGTAGCTTTATAACTGGAGCATGTCCTAATAGGAACAACAGGGCAGAGTATTTGACGTCAACTTTCCTGTGGTTTCCCCATGCATCCAGTCATCCACCACTCATCTGTCGTCCACCCACCCACCCATCCACCCTCCATTCATCCATTCGCCCATTCATCATCTATCCATCCTCCTTCCATTCATTTACCCATCTATCAATCATCCATCTATCATCCATCCACCCACCTACCCATCCATCCATCCACCATCCATCCTGCATGCATTATCCATCCATCTACCTTCTATCCGTCCATTCACCCATCCATTCATCATTCGTTACCCATCCATTCACCCACCTACCCATCCATCCCACCATCCATCCTGCATCCATTCACTCATTCACCCATCCATCCATCATCCATTATCCATCCATCTACCTTCTATCCGTCCATTCACCCATCCATTCATCATTCGTTATCCATCCATTCACCCACCTACCCATCCATCCCACCATCCATCCTGCATCCATTCACTCATTCACCCATCCATCCATCATCCATTATCCATCCATCCATCCATCCATCTATCCATCCACCCATCCATCCTCCATCCATTCACCCACCCACCCATCCATCCCACCATCCATCCTGCATCCATTCACTCATTCACCCATCCATCCATCATCCATTATCCATCCATCCATCCATCCATCTATCCATCCACCCATCCATCCTCCATCCATTCACCCACCCACCCATCCATCCCACCATCCATCCTGCATCCATTCACTCATTCACCCATCCATCCATCATCCATTATCCATCCATCCATCCATCTATCCATCCACCCATCCATCCTCCATCCATTCACCCACCCACCCATCCATCCCACCATCCATCCTGCATCCATTCACTCATTCACCCATCCATCCATCATCCATTATCCATCCATCCATCCATCCATCTATCCATCCACCCATCCATCCTCCATCCATTCACCCACCCACCCATCCATCCCACCATCCATCTTCCAACCATTATCCATCCATCAGTCCACCCTCCATCTGTCCATCCACCCATCCACTCATCTACCCACCACTCATCCATCCATCCATCCACTCATCCATTCATCCATCCATCTATTTACCCTCCATCCATCCACTATTCATCCATCCATCATCCACCCATCCTCTCTATATAGTTATTTTTTCCCCATAGATCATTATTAGCACATCAACTTCTCAGGATATCTATATATTCATTTACCCAAATAAGAACAAGATATCCTTCCATCAATCCATTCAATCATTTATCAATACATATATATCTGTGTCTATTCATCTTTCTTTACATGTCTCCATTGAGCGAGTATCTATCCATCTAACCATCCACCCACTCATCCACCCCTCCATTCATCCATCCACTCCCTCTACACACACACACATCCATCCATCTATTTATCTAAATGTCATAATACATATAAAACACTTAGAAGAAGCATCCATCCACTTGGAGCATGATAACCACTCATATAGATAGTTACCTATGTGTTCAACTGTCAATTTTATATCTATTTGCCTAGCTACCCAACCAGTGAACTATCTGTTCATTCTTTAATATATCCTCTATCTCTCCAAATATTTTTCTGTCCTCACTTTCATTCATATCTCCAAAGTATTTACTATTAATCAATCTCATTCATACACTCACTCATATATATGTCCATCCATCTTCCCATATAGCAGGTCATGTATATGTGCGTAAACACATATCTGTTTATCTTTCCATATATGTGTTTGCCAATTACTTTGACCATTAAGCCATCCAAATGAGTTAATACTTAAAATAGTTGCTGCAACCTGGTAAACCTCCAAAAAAAGTTACTATTACTTTCATCCGTACTATCGCTCATCCATATTTCATCTAAGCCACCATCCATGTATTCATACCTCCAATTATCCTCAAAGATTTGTTCAATCTATTCATATAATTTTCAACACTTACTGTATTCACTTTTTAGGTACTGGGGATTTAGCATTAACAAAGTCCCTGTTCTCACAGGATGACATTTTAGCTAGAACAACAACGAAAACAAACAAGTATATATTGTAATATATCAAATGATGGTAAATGCTATAGAAAATATAATTCAGGGTGGGAGGATATGGAGTTCTGGAGGATATATGATAGTCAAAGAAAACCCCTTAGGAAGGAATAAGCTTTTCCTTATTTGAAAAGAGACTTGAGAAATATTAGCGTCAGCTATATACATTGGTGGGAGAAAGTGTCCTAGAAAGAGAGAACAGTGAGTGAAAACCTCCTGATTCAGGTGTATCTGTTCATCAGTCTATCTCTTCCATAGTTTATCTAGCTTATCCACCCAACCACATGTCTATTTACTCACTGTCTGTCTTTCCATTCATCTACTATTTCCTATTTTTGCCAATCTGTCCATTGGATTGATTCTACTTATTTTTTTAATTAGAATGTTTTTGAATGTTTCTTTGTTTTTGAGAGAGAGAGAGAAAGGGCACGAGTGGAAGAGGGACAGAGAGAGAGGGAGATACAGAATTTGAAGGAGGCTCCAGGCTCTGAGCTGTCAGCACAGAGCCCAATGCAGGGCTTGAACCCAAAAACCGTGAGATCATGACCTAAGCCAAAGTCGGATGCTCAACCAACTGAGCCACCCAGGCGCCCCTCCATTAGATTGATTTTAGATCAATGGATCAATTTTGTCCATTGATTTTAGATCTGTCCATCTAAAACTCTATCCATTATCCATCCATATGTCTTTTATTATTATTTTTATCATTATTATTTTATTATTGATGTTTTAGTTAATATACAATGCAATATTGATTTTAGAAGTAGAATTCAGTAATTCATCATTTATATACAATTCCGAGTGCTCATCGCAACAAGTTCCTTCTTTTTTTAAAAATTTTTAAAAATCTTTATTTTTGAGAGAGAGAGACAGCATGTGAGGGGAGGAGGAGCAGAGAGAGAGGGAGACACAGAATCTGAAGCAGGCTCCAGGCTCTGAGCTGTCAGCACAGAGCCTTACGTGGGGCTCGAACTCATGAACTGTGAGATCATAACCTGAGCCGAAGTTGGACACTCAACCGACTGAGCCATCCAGGCGCCCCACAAGTTCCTTCTTAATACACATTATCCCTCTAACCTACCTCCCACCCACCTGCCTCCATCAGTCCTCAGTTTGTTCTCTATCATTAAAAGTCTTCTGTGGTTGGTTTCCCTTTCATCCATATGTCTTCATAACCTTCTATTAGTCTACCAATGAGCTATCTGTCAACATGCCATCCAATTACCCACGAGCTTATCCATACTTCCATTCCATGTGTCCATTCACCAATCCATCCATCCATCCATCCATTTACCCACCCACCCACCCACCTATCCATCCATCCATCTTCCATACCTACATACATCTATCCACACATCCATCTACCCATCCATCATCTATCCACTCATCCATCATCCATTCACACAGCTATCCCTCTGTCCATTCATCCATCATTCATCACCCACCCACCCACCCATCCATTATTCATCATCCATCCACCCGCCCATCATCTACCTACACATCCATCCATCTGTCCATCCATCCATCTGTCCATCTATCCACCCATCCATAATCTGTCTACACAAACATCTATCTGTCCATCCATCCATTCATCATCCATCAATTCATTATCCACCCATCGACTCACCCACCCATCCATCTATCCACCCACCATCCATCCATCCCTTATCCATCTATCCATCATTCATCTATCCATTCATCCTCCCACCATCTATCCGTCCACCCATCCATCTACCCTTCATCCATCCATTCCTCCATTATCCATCATCCATCCATCCATTCAACTGTTCCTAATTCCTACCTTTCTTCACCCACTTTTCCTTTCATTCAGACTTTTCTCCATCATTAAGTCTTTTAGTTTCTTTTTTTCTTTTTTCTGTGACTAAGACATGGCTCATAAGCTTGTAGTCCAAGAAGATAAAAGAGAAGACTCTCATGGCCCGGTAGGCTGAGTGCCAAAATAGAGCTTAAATAAGGACCAGAGAAGTAGGAATGTGTCCTCAACACACACACGCTCACAGAGTGGTATACCAATGAAAGATGCAATAGGCACCCAGGTGGGGGTGGGGAGAAGGGGTAAGAGGGTGACCTCATGGCTCCTAGTGGCCCTGGATAGAGAAATGTCTCTGGTTTACATTGGAGGCAGCCTCCAAATGCCCTGAGCCCTCATCTGTCTTATGTGGGCCTCAACCCAGCAGAGAGAGAAGAGCCAGGGAGGTGGGTGTAGTAAGAAAGCTGGGACTGGGTTGGGAGTGAGACCAAGGGAAAGACTGAAGGTTTCTTTCTAGGTTCCTCCAGAAACAACTGGCTAGATCCATCTGTCCTGAGTCCCACTTCTCTCCTGAGAGGTGGTACCTGGGGGAGGACGAGAAGGCAGCCTTGGGTTACCTTGGCAGCAAAACTATAAAAATAACGAGTTATGCCCAGGAAGGGGGACAGACGCCTATGGAGTGCGGGGCTGTGCTCCTCCCTGGGAGCAGGAAGGAGCAGCATCTGAGGTCCCATCTGCCAAGCACAAAGCAGGGCAGTGACTGTCCCCCTCTCCTCCCACACAGTCCATGTGGCAGCTGAGGAAGCCGAGGCTCTGGGGGGTGGGGGAACTGGTGCAGAACTTGCCACCCCCTCCCCCCACACACTGCTACTGTTACACCCCACCTCTGCTGGCTGTCCCTGCTGCCTTCTGAACAACAATACAGCTGCCCCTGTGGCAGGCTCCAAGGTCCGAGTCCCTCCTACTCTTGCCGGGGGGAGGTGGGTGCCTTGGAGGGGGTTATAGGCAGGCTCTGGGTTCCCAGACAGTCCCTCCCTGCCAGCCAGTAGGACTAGACAGTGGTCCATCCACCACCCCACCAGCTCCCAACTTGGCAGCTTGGAGGCAGTTAGCTGATGGAGTTTGGACAGGGCTGCCCCCCCCAGGAAAGGGTGAGGGGCTTTCCTCCCCACCTCCTGCCCCCCACTTCTTAATGGCCTGTGTCCGGCACCACAAGGCTCTGCTGGCCAACAGGGTTAGGAGGCCTGATTTCCAATATTCCCTCAGCTCCTATCCGCCCCACACCCCACATAGACCCCCAGCCCCCCTGTCCAGGCTCATGGGGTGGGGGCAGGGGCGGGACGGGGCTGGCCTGTGGCTATGTACTCCTACCCCTAGGAAGGTTTGAGAACTCCTTTTGCTGGTTGCCCTGGATCCCCAATATCCGAGAAGATGTTAGGAGCCCCTGGAAAGAGGCTTCCCTGAGATGAACTGGCTGTGGGCCCTGGGAGCGACGCCTCTTGAAAAAATCAGCTTGTTCTGATAGGGCCAGGTCCCATTTCTGCCTTTGGGGAGGTCTCTGGAGGTGACTTCTCAGCTATGCCTTATTCTGGATGGGCCTCAGGGAGCACCGGCCTCACCCATACGGGAACCCGCTGGGAGCAGAGCCATCAGGCAGCCCTGTGTGGGGTTATTGAGCACCTCTGAGAGGCAGCCCAGATACCCTGGGCCCCCTGGGCCTGCACCCCAACCTTGAGCCAGAGCGGGTCCCAGAGCAGGTTGTTAGGACACACACCTCCAAGCTGGGGTCAGCCAGTGTCCCTCCAGGTTTGGGACAGTGTCTCTTGGCAGTTCATTCGGCCCTTAAAGCCTTGGTTTCTCCCCGTCAAGTGCCTCACTGGCTAACGGGAACCTCTGTTTGAAGAGCTTGGTGAAGGCTGGAACATGGGGAAACTGAGGCCTCAGGGGTGGGGCTTACTTGTTCCAGAAAGAGCCATACCTCTGGGACCCTGTGCCCCTCCTCCTGCTCCTCCCCCTGCACTGGGGGCTCAGACCCCAGGAGAGCAAAGCTCAAGCCCTCAGCCTCACTGCTGGGACCCTCATCTTCCCAACTGAGGGCCCACCCACCACTCTGGCAACCTCTGAGGGAGACTGAGGCAGAGGCGAGCTAGTGGGGTCGTGCAGGCCAGCCACCGCACGGAACTACAGTGTCACCCTGTCTGGGGCCTGCCTTATTCTGGTCCCTGAGACCCTCCTGGTGCTGCCCCTGTGTGCCTCCAGCATTGTTTGTATGAGGAGGCAGATGGGGACCAGGGAGGGGGCCAGGATGCAGGAGAGGATTTCCGACTTCCTGAATCAGCAGCAGGGGGGGGGGGGGCTGCAATGTCCCCAAGTATGGTGTGGTGTCCTCTCCCTGTCCCCCACCTAGGGAAAGAATGTGACAGGGCCCAGAGGGAAGGCAAGAGGAAGCCAGTGACCTCCGCCAGCCCAGGCACGGGAGAAGGCATCCATCATCTGGGCTGAGCTCAGCCTCCCCCTCCCTGGGAAATTTCCGGGCGCCGGAGACCCCTGACCCGGAGGGAGGAGGAGAGGGGGCCCACCTGGGAGTCTAAGGCCTGACCCAGCTCTGACTGCAGTCCTCAGGTCTGGAGCCTGGGCAGGGCTGGGAAGGAGCCCTGGGGAGCCACACCCAGGGCACCCACCCGCAGCCCACCGCCAAGGCCAGCACCTGCTTCCACTCTCCCTCCTTCACGGCCTGGGGCACTGCCTGCTGCCCCAGAGCCGTGCGCCCCAGCTCTGCCAGGTGGTGTCCAGCCCTGCTGGGAGGGCGAGGGGTGAAGGACCACCAGGGGGTCTGGCTATGTGTGGGGGTCCTGACCCGTGGGGTGCTGCCCCTCCAGGGCCACAGGCCCCTCCCACCCTGGCTCCCTTAGGGAGTCAGGAGGATGAAGTCCAGGGTGTCCACAGCCCCCAGGCTAGCTCAGCTCCCTCCTTCAGACGCCAGCCACCCATAGCCCGAGGGAACTTGTGGCCTCCTTCCTGAAGACCCTGGGGTCCAAAGAGCAAGGCCAAGGGCTTCTGCAGGGACAGATAGCCCAGAAGGGGACTCTGCCCAGGGTGGCCCCGAAGGTGGTCCCTGCCCTCTCTTAGGTCTCTGCCCTGCCTCTTAGCTCCACACATGGAGAAGTACTGGGGCAGCATCCCTGAATCACCAGGAGCCATGCCCTGCCTGCGGGGCAGCGGGGGTCAGGAGCCCAGGGGGCAGGGAAACAGCGGCTTACCCAAACCTGGCCCCCAACAGGGTCCTCAGGGCCAGAGCTGCCCAATCAGTCGGGGGCGGGGGTTGGTGCTTAGGACCAGGGCTCCCAGTCAGGACTAGGGCCCCAGGACGGGACCAGGGTCCCAGGATGGGACCAGGGCTCCCAGAATAGGGCCAGGATCCAGGATAGGACCAGGGCTCCAGGATAGAACCAGGCTTTCCAGGATACGATCATGGCTCCCAGGACAGGACCAGGGCTCCAGGACAGGACCAGGGTTCCCAAGGTAGGATCAGGGCTCCCAGGACAGAAATGGGCTTCCAGGATAGAACCAGGACTCCAGGACTGACCAGGGCTCCAGGACAGGAGCAGGGCTCAAGGACAGGACCAGGGATCCTGGACAGGACCAGGTCTCCAGGACAGGACCAGGGTTCCCAAGGTAGGATCAGGGCTCCCAGGACAGAAATGGGCTTCCAGGATAGAACCAGGACTCCAGGACTGACCAGGGCTCTAGGACAGGACCAGGACTCCAAGACAGGACCAGGGATCCTGGACAGGACCAGGTCTCCAGGACAGGACCAGGGTTCCCAAGGTAGGATCAGGGCTCCCAGGACAGAAATAGGCCTCCAGGACAGGACCAAGGCTCCCAAGACAAGACCAGGGCTCCAGGACAGGACCAGGGCCCCAGGACAGGACCAGGGCTCCAGGACAGGACCAAGACTCCAGGACAGGTCCAGGGCTCCAGGACAGGACCAGGGATCCTGGACAGGACCAGGTCTCCAGGACAGGACCAGGTCTCCAGGACAGGACCAGGGTTCCCAAGGTAGGATCAGGGCTCCCAGGACAGAAATAGGCCTCCAGGATAGGACCAGGACTCCAGGACAGGACCAAGGTTCCCAGGACAGAACCAGGGCTCCAGGACAGGACCAGGGCTCCAGGATAGGACCAGGGCTCCAGGATAGGACCAAGGCTCCAGGACAGGACCAGGGCTCCAGGACAGGACCAAGGTTCCCAGGACAGAACCAGGGCTCCAGGACAGGACCAGGGCTCCAGGATAGGACCAGGGCTCCAGGATAGGACCAAGGCTCCAGGACAGGACCAGGGCTCCAGGACAGGACCAAGGTTCCCAGGACAGAACCAGGGCTCCAGGACAGGACCAGGGTTCCCAAGGTAGGATCAGGGCTCCCAGGACAGAAACAGGCCTCCAGGACAGGACCAAGGCTCCCAAGACAAGACCAGGGCTCCAGGACAGGACCAGGGCTCCAGGACAGGACCAAGGTTCCCAGGACAGAACCAGGGCTCCAGGACAGGACCAAGGTTCCCAGGACAGAATCAGGGCTCCAGGACAGGACCAGGGTTCCCAAGGTAGGATCAGGGCTCCCAGGACAGAAACAGGCCTCCAGGACAGGACCAAGGCTCCCAAGACAAGACCAGGGCTCCAAGACAGGACCAGGGCTCCAGGACAGGACCAAGGTTCCCAGGACAGAACGAGGGCTCCAGGACAGGACCAGGGCTCCAGGACAGGACCAAGGTTCCCAGGACAGGACCAGGGCTCCACAATAGGACCAGGGCTCCAGGACAGGACAAGGGCCCCAGGACAGGACCAAGGTTCCCAGGACGGAACCAGGGCTCCAGGACAGGACCAGGGCTCCAGGACAGGACCAAGGTTCCCAGGACAGAATCAGGGCTCCAGGACAGGACCAAGGCTCCCAGGACAGGACCAGGGCCCCAGGACAGGACCAAGACTCCCAAGACAAGACCAGAGCTCCAGGACAGGACCAGGACTCCAGGACAGGGCCAGGGCCCCAGGACAGGACCAGGGTTCCCAAGGTAGGATCACGGCTCCCAGGACAGAAACAGGCCTCCAGGATAGGACCAGGACTCCAGGACTGATCAGGATTCCAGGACAAGACCAGGGATCCCAGGACAGGACCAGGGCTCCAGGACAGGACCAAGGCTCCCAAGACAAGACCAGAGCTCCAGGACAGGACCAGGACTCCAGGACAGGTCCAGGGCCCCAGGACAAGACTAGGGCCCCAGGACGGGACCAGGGTCCCAGGATAGGACCAGGGCTCCCAGAATAGGACCAGGCCTCAGGATAGGACCAGGGCTCCAGGATAGAACCAGGCTTTCCAGGATATGATCATGGTTCCCAGGACAGGACCAGGGCTCTAGGACAGGACCAGGGTTCCCAAGGTAGGATCAGGGCTCCCAGGACAGAAATAGGCCTCCAGGATAGGACCAGGACTCCAGGACTGACCAGGGCTCCAGGACAGGAGCAGGGCTCCAGGACAGGGCCAGGGTCCCAGGACAGGACCAGGGCCCCAGGACAGGACCAGGACTCCAGGACAGGACCAGGGGTCCAGGACAGGACCAAGGCTCCCAGGACAGGACCAGGGCCCCAGGACAGGACCAAGACTCCCAAGACAAGACCAGAGCTCCAGGACAGGACCAGGACTCCAGGACAGGGCCAGGGCCCCAGGACAGGACCAGGGTTCCCAAGGTAGGATCACAGCTCCCAGGACAGAAACAGGCCTCCAGGATAGGACCAGGACTCCAGGACTGACCAGGGATCCCAGGACAAGACCAGGGATCCCAGGACAGGACCAGGGCCCCAGGACAGGACCAGGACTCCAGGACAGGACCAGGGGTCCAGGACAGGACCAAGGCTCCCAAGAAAAGACCAGGGCTCCAGGATAGGATCAGGGATCCCAGGACAGGACTAGGGCTCCCAGGCTGGGGCTTGACCACAGGCAGTGGCAGATGCAAAGGAAGCCGAGGGCAGTGGTCACTGCAGGTGGGCCTGATGGGCCTTTGGAAACCTGGCAATGGGGCAGGACAGCCAGGCAGGGCTTGGAAGGAAAGTCTGCAGTGACTCTGGCACCTGTCAGAACTCGGAGGTGCTTTTAGCAAATCTTGGAGGGGAAGTGAGGTCTGAGGACCCAGGGCCGGCCTGCAGGTGCCTCCGGAGGTATGGCTTTTGCTGCCCCGTGGTGAATGGTTCCACATGTGGGGTCCAGTGGCCTCGTGGAGAAAGAGCATGCTGGGGACAGGGGTACAGAGACCCCCGGGAGAGGGCATCCTTGCCAAGCTGGGGAGCAGGCCGGGCCAGGGCAGGGGCGAGGCCCGTCTGCAGTGTGGGGCAGCTCTCCTGTCACGTGGACATGGGGAGGGCCCAGCACAGCCTGGTCTGGCCCTGCTGAAGTTCGGGGTGCACGCTGGGGGTGCACATGGGGCCTCCAAGGGGTTGGGATTCAGGGATCCAGACCTGCCAAGCCCAGGACCCTGGGACATCTTGAGACTCCCTTCCATGCACTGTGTGGAGGCCCTGTCCCCGCTCTCCTCAGGGTCTCAGGTCCATGGTTCCCCACAGGGAGGGGTGCAGGGCCACACCTCAGCTCCACCAGGGGGCCCCACAGAGACCCGTGGTCCTGGCCAGCCCTGTGGGACCCCACAGCTGGGCAGCCAGAGCAAGGAGAGGGTATCTTGACCTGGCCCACAAGTGGGACAGAGGAGGGGCAAACACCCTGCCCAGGGCACGTTGTTGGGGTACGCCCCAGTCCTAGGCCCTAATGTGAGGTTCTGAGAGGAGAGGCCCCATCCTGGGGCTGTCTGAGGGAGGTGGTCCCATTCCATAGCAGTCTGAGGGGCGTTGGCCCCATCCTGAGGCAGTCTGAGAGGGGAAGCCTCATCCTGGGGGCAGTCTGAGGGAGGTGGCCCAATCCTGGGGCAGTCTGAGGAGGATGGCCCATCCTGGGGCAGTCTGAGAGGGAAAGCCCCCTCCTGGGGTAGTCTGAGGAAGTGGCCCCATCCTGGGGCAGTCTGAGCAGGGTGGCCCCATCCCAGGGCAGTCTGAGGGGGGTGACCCCATCCTGGGGCAGTCTGAGGGAGGTGGCCCCATCTTAGGGCAGTCTGGCAAGGGTTAGTCTGAGGGGGGTGGCCCCATCTTGGAAGAGTCTGAGGGGACAGTCTGAGGGGATAGCCCATCGCCCAGTTGCAGGGGGGAGGCCTGACCTGGCTGGATAGGAGGGGCGATGTCTTGGATGCAGGCAATAGAGGGGGTCTGGGGGCAGGTCTTATCTGGAATGCTCCAGCCCCAACCTGCCCAGCCTTGGCCCTCCTGGGGTCTCCCATGGGGGCTTCCCAGACCACACATCCCCATCCTGGGCAACAGGACTTCTCACCCACTCTGGACAGGAAAATCCCAGTTCCCTTAGTCACCTTGTGAAATGAGAACCGTGCCTCACCCTGGGTCTCAGTTTCGTTCTGACACCACATTGGGGGGGGAGGGGAGGGGTGCTTGGGCGGGGGTCCCAGGCCCTAAGGGGCCAGGGGCATTCAGCCAGCTCTCAGGCCGAGCTCCTGACCGAGCAGGCACAGGTGCCTCCCCGCCTGCCTGGGCCTCGGCCGCGGTCCACGCCGTCCTCTGTGTCCTCCGCCCGCGGGACAGCTGGGGTGGGGGGGTCAAGGAGGGAGGCGGGGATGCCCCGGCCAGGCTGCTCAAGCCGTGCCCTTCTATGGGCACACGGTGGCCGGAGGAACACGAGACAGGCTGATGGGAGGAGACATTCCTGAGTGGGGCACAGCTGTCTGCCGGTCGCCCCCTCCCCCCAGCGCTCGGGCCCCTGAACCCCCGAAGCAGGGCGCCCTGTGGGCCTGGGCGAGGGGAAGGCACCCTTCCACCTGCCTCACGCACACATGCACACTCATGGCAGAGACTTCCAGATCGGTTCCCTCGTTACGAATCAAGACGTCGCCACAGGATCAGGGAGGCGACACCGACCTCAGTGGTTAGAACCCACTGAACAAGTCAGCCCTGAGGCTGTGGGGACCTGGCCTGCGGCTCTGCCCTGCCCAGCAGGTGCTGCGGGGGGCGGGGGTGGGGGAGCAGACGGAGCTGACCAGCAGCGCCCTCCTCTCCATGCTGGTGGCTCTGGCTGTCCTGTCCCTGCACAGGCTGGCACCCAGCGGCTCCGCGGGGCTCCCTGCCCAGCTCCGGGTGTGTGGCACTCCCCTTCTGCCCGCGTCCGCCTCCCGCGCCATCTCTAAGCAACAGCGGCTGCAGCACTGGGAGCAGGCAGCGGCCAGCATGGTCACCTCCGTCACCTGGGCGGGGGCGGGCGGGGCACCCGGCCCGGCCTCCCGCAAGGGCTTCGAGGGTCCTGGGGCCAAGCAGCCCCTCCCGGCCGGGCCCTCCCACCCCCACCTCCTGCCGGGGTAAGGCCCTGAGTCCCTGCCTCGGGGGTCCGGGCCTCCGTGTCCTGGGTCAGCATCCCAGTGGCTGGGGCGCGAAGCCGGCCTCTCCCGCTGAAGCCCGGCTACAGAGGCCGACTGGAGAGACACGCACCCACCGCGGGGTGAGACGGGGACCCCGGGAAGAACCCTGCAGCCGCCTGCTGCCCCAAGTCCCGGCAGCCCCATCCACCCCCAGATTAAGCGCCACCCACTGTAAATGCGAACTCTCCCGCGCGCTCAGAACGGACTCTTACCCGGCGTCTTTGTCCGCCAGGAGCGCCTCCTGCTCCTCGGAGCCAGGGTGGCTGGGAGCCTCTGCCATCGGGCCGGGGTCCGGGCCGCTTGGGGCTGTGCGTGTGCCTGTGACTCCGGCTGCTCCCTCAGGCGGCTGGTCCCAGCGTCCCCCTCCCCCAGCTGGGTTTCACTTCCCCCTTCCGGCTGCAGGTTGAGGTTTGAAGGGCACTGGGGCTGGGGTTGGGGTGTTGTTTTTTAATCTGTTGATGCAAGAGAAGAGAAAAAAAAAAAACCCAACCAGTCATCAGGAAGTGTTAAGCAAGTTGCAAGGGCCAGCGGTGACAGAGAGGGGCCCCGGGAAGGCAGCAGTGCGTGCACGGGCCAGACGGTGTCGGGACGCCCGTCGGGGAGGCCCCGTGGGCTCCTGAATCCCCCACAGTCCTGGATGGAAGTCTGGGCGCGGCAGGCCGTGCATAAGCACCAGGACACGGGTCCGGCCCCCAAGCCTCCACGATAAGCATCATCTCTCTGGACGGAAGCCTCCCGGGAGCGGAGCACAGATGCACCTGTTCTCCGAGCCTCTCGAGGCCACACCTCGGCCCCCCCGGCTGGTCTGAGCTCTTCAGGCCACTGACCGCTGGGGCCCTGCAGAAATGCCCCGTGCCGCACACCCCTGCTTCCTTTACTTTCCTGAGCTGCTGGGTTCCCCGGTCTCCTGCTGCCCCTCCCGGGCTCCTCGCCCCCACACTCACGGAGCTTGGAGCTGACTTGGCACCGTCAGCATCACCAGGCCCTGGAGGTGGGGGCGTAGGGGCTCCCCAGGGAGGCGGGGAGGGCAGTAGCGCCCCCAGAGTGTTCATGCTTCAGGGTGGGGCCTGGCCAAGGGACAAGCCGACTGGGAGGCGGTGAGGCGCCCTCGTCCCCACCCGCACGCACCGAGGAGCCTCCCCATTCAACACTGTGAAGGGGGTCCCGCGCCAGGACTGCGCAGGGCCACCGGGAGCTCTCAGCCTGCTGCCTCCCCCGTCCCCTCTGTGGTTCCCAGGGTCACTCTCGCTGTCCTGCCACGGACCAGGATGCAGTGGCTGGACGTCCGTCCGAGTGGGGGCTGGGCCTCAGCATCGCGGCCAGCATCCCCAGGGACACGGGCCACCCCGGATCGGCCCGCCATTTGGTCCTTCCTCTGCCCCTACGGTGAGGTCGGCCCCAACATCACAGCTGGGAAATTTAGGGGCCTTGCCAGGAATGGTGAGGGCAGATAGAGGCCGGGTGCCCCTCCCAAGACATGTCTTCCGGCCGCCGCCACTGTCCCCTGATTCACGGGCCTGGTGCGGCGTGAAAAGGCGGGGCCTCTGGGTCAAACGCTATGAAGAATGTCAAAAGGGAGACCGTGGAGCTTGAAAGCAGCCCCGAGGGGGGCGCCGCCCTGACCTGCTGGACCCGCCCGTTCACCCCCTCTCGGGCCCTGGCCCTCTGGACCCTCTGGACGCTCGCCGGACCCCAGGGCCCTCGCGGGCTGCTGGCCTCCCCTGCCCACGCCCGTCCTCAAAGGCCCAGAGGCAACTGCTCCCTCCTGCGGGGGGGAAACTGTGTCCCCCCCCCCACTCCAGACCTCACAGTGGGACCTGATTTGGAGAAAGGGTCCTTGCAGATGTAATGAGTGAGGATGAGGTCGTCAGGGTGGGCCCCTCGTCCCATGAGACTGTGTTCTTATAAAAAGAGGAAATTTGAGTGAGACTCGCACGCAGGGCGAGGCCACGTGAGGACGCGGAGGCAGAGGTGGGGGTGCGTCTACCAGCCGGGGAGCTTCAAACAAGGCAGGAAACCGCAGGATGTGGGGGGGGGGGGGGGAGACGGACCCGGAACAGACTCTCCCTCACCGCCTCGGAGGGAACCCACCTGCCCACGCCTGGAGCGGGGACTGGGGGACACCAGTTCCTGCTGTGTAAGCCGCCCTGGCTGCGGGTCTTTGTGCCAGCCGTCCGCCCCCTGCCGTCGAGCCCCGATGGGCCCGGAGGCTGGGAGGCAGACGCATCCTCCAGGGGCGGGGGGGGGGGGGGGGCGGGGGTGCTGCAGGCCGCAGGGTGCTGAAGGAGCCCAGATGCGGTCGCCCCTCCCAGGGTCACCCCAGGCCTCCCTCCTCGTCGCCCCACACTCGAAGGAAGACGCAGAAGCCAGCACAGGCGGGACTCTCATCTGGAACCACCTGCAGTCCTGAGCTCTGGCCCCCTGCTCAGCCCCCTGCTCTGCCCCCCTGCTCAGCCCCCTGCTCTGCCCCCCTGCTCTGCCCCCTCCTCTGTCCCCTGCTCTGCCCCCTGCTCAGCCCCCTGTTCTGCCCCCCTGCTCTGCCCCCTGCTCTGTCCCCCTGCTCTGCCCCCCTCTGCCCCCTTCTCTTCCCCCCTGCTCAGCCCCCTGTTCTGCCCCCTGCTCTGCCCCCCTGCTCTGCCCCCTCCTCTGCCCCCTGCTCTGCCCCCTGCTCAGCCCCCCTGCTCAGCCCCCTGCTCTGCCCCCCTGCTCTGCCCCCTCCTCTGCCCCCTGCTCTGCCCCCTGCTCTGCCCCCTGCTCAGCCCCCTGCTCTGCCCCCCTGCTCTGCCCCCTCCTCTGCCCCCTGCTCTGCCCCCTGCTCAGCCCCCCTGCTCAGCCCCCTGCTCTGCTCCCCTGCTCTGCCCCCTCCTCTGCCCCCTGCTCTGCCCCCTGCTCAGCCCCCCTGCTCAGCCCCCTGCTCTGCCCCCCTGCTCTGCCCCCTCCTCTGCCCCCTGCTCTGCCCCCTGCTCTGCCCCCTGCTCAGCCCCCTGCTCTGCCCCCCTGCTCTGCCCCCTCCTCTGCCCCCTGCTCAGCCCCCTCCTCTGCTCCCTGCTCTGCCCCCTGCTCAGCCCCCCTGCTCAGCCCCCTGCTCTGCCCCCCTGCTCTGCCCCCTCCTCTGCCCCCTGCTCTGCCCCCTGCTCAGCCCCCCTGCTCAGCCCCCTGCTCTGCCCCCCTGCTCTGCCCCCTCCTCTGCCCCCTGCTCTGCCCCCTGTTCTGCCCCCTGCTCAGCCCCCTGCTCTGCCCCCCTGCTCTGCCCCCTCCTCTGCCCCCTGCTCTGCCCCCTGCTCAGCCCCCTGCTCTGCCCCCCTGCTCTGCCCCCTCCTCTGCCCCCTGCTCAGCCCCCTCCTCTGCTCCCTGCTCAGCCCCCTGCTCAGCCCCCCTGCTCAGCCCCCTGCTCTGCCCCCCTGCTCTGTCCCCTCCTCTGCCCCCTGCTCTGCCCCCTGCTCAGCCCCCCTGCTCAGCCCCCTGCTCTGCCCCCCTGCTCTGCCCCCTCCTCTGCCCCCTGCTCTGCCCCCTGCTCAGCCCCCTCCTCTGCTCCCTGCTCTGCCCCTGCTCTGCCCCCTGCTCAGCCCCCTGCTCTGCCCCCCTGTTCTGCCCCCTCCTCTGCCCCCTGCTCTGCCCCCTGCTCAGCCCCCTCCTCTGCTCCCTGCTCTGCCCCCTGCTCTGCCCCCTGCTCAGCCCCCTGCTCTGCCCCCCTGCTCTGCCCCCTCCTCTGCCCCCTGCTCTGCCCCCTGCTCAGCCCCCTGCTCTGCCCCCCTGCTCTGCCCCCTGCTCTGCCCCCTGCTCAGCCCCCTCCTCTGCTCCCTGCTCTGCCCCCTGCTCAGCCCCCCTGCTCAGCCCCCTGTTTTGCCCCCTCCTCTGCCCCCTGCTCAGCCCCCCTGCTCAGCCCCCTGCTCTGCCCCCCTGCTCTGCCCCCTCCTCTGCCCCCTGCTCTGCCCCCTGCTCAGCCCCCTCCTCTGCTCCCTGCTCTGCCCCCTGCTCAGCCCCCCTGCTCAGCCCCCTCCTCTGCCCCCTGCTCAGCCCCCTCCTCTGCTCCCTGCTCTGCCCCCTGCTCAGCCCCCCTGCTCAGCCCCCTGCTCTGCCCCCCTGCTCTGCCCCCTCCTCTGCCCCCTGCTCTGCCCCCTGCTCTGCCCCCTGCTCAGCCCCCTGCTCTGCCCCCTCCTCTGCCCCCTGCTCTGCCCCCTGCTCAGCCCCCTCCTCTGCTCCCTGCTCTGCCCCCTGCTCAGCCCCCCTGCTCAGCCCCCTGTTCTGCCCCCTCCTCTGCCCCCTGCTCAGCCCCCTCCTCTGCTCCCTGCTCAGCCCCCTGCTCTGCCCCCCTGCTTTGCCCCCCTGCTCTGCCCCCTGCCCAGCCCCCTCCTGTGTCCCCTGCTCTGCTCCCTCTGCCCCCTCCTGTGCCCCCTGCTCTGCCCCCTCCTCTGCCCCCTCCTCTGCCCCCCTGCTCAGCCCCCTCCTCTGCCCCCTGCTCTGCCCCCCCTCTGCCCCCTTCTCTTTCCCCCTGCTCAGTCCCCCTGCTCTGTCCCCTTCTCAGCCCCCCTGTTCTGCACCCCTCCTCTGCCCCCTTCTCAGACCCCTCCTCTGCCCCCTGCTCTGCCCCCCTCCTCTGCCCTCTCTTTTGCCCCCAACTCTGCCCCCCTGTTCAGCCCCCTCCTCTGCCCCCTTCCTCTGCCCCCTTCTCTGCCCCCCTGCTCTGCCCCCTGTTCAGCCCCCTGCTCTGCCCCTGCTCTGCACCCCTGCTCTGCACCCCTCCTCTGCCCCCTCCTTTGCCTCCCACTCTGTCCCCCTGCTCTGCTTCCCTGCTCTGCCCCCTCCTCTGCTCCCCTGCTCAGTCCCTTCTTCTGCCCCCCGCTGAGCCCCCCTGCTCTGTCCCAACCCTGCCCCTTAGCTCCTCTGCCAGAACCTCGGGTCAGACTCCCTCCCGGGCCAGCACCCTTCTATGTGCTCGCACCCAAACCTCTCCAGGCTTTAAACAGATAAAGCTGAAAATGCCCTGGACCGTCGAGCCCTGGCCGCTGGGGCTCCCACCCCTCCCTTCACCGGCGGCTCCTCGAGGGGCCCTCCTCGCCGTTCGGCGGGGACAGGGGGGCGAGAATGGGGCGAGGCCTCCCGGGGACCCTCAGTGCCGCCCGCGCTCTGCTCTGACGAGAGGGGTCTGCTGAGAAACGGATGCTCCCTCTTTGGGTCCCTTGCTGTCATTCGGCAATGGAACTTGAGAGGTGGACACCTTGCCTCGTCCATCCTGGCGCCTGCAGACATGTGCGCGGGCCAGTGGCAGAGCGGGTGGTCGAGTGAGGCCGTAAGCCGACCCAAGGCTGGGCCTGAGTGAGCGCTGCTGGCGGGCGGTGGGCTCCAGGCGGGCTCCTGGCTCGGGCACTGAGCCGAGCGGCACACAGAGCCCTGAGGCCGGGGCCAGGGGAGGTCTGTGCAGGGCGGGCAGTGCAGAGGGACACAGTGGGGGGGGGGCGGTGCACTGACTCCGCGGGGTCTGCGGGCCACCCGGGCAAACTGTCCAGGGGCAGCTGGGGCCGCGGGCAAAGTGACCTCAAAGGCCCAGGTGGGACGGGTTCCCCAGGGAAGACAGTGTCAGGACCACACGCTTAAGTGACATTGAGTGACAGGATGCTGGAGAGGGGCTGGGAGGACGGACGGAGTGAGTGAGCAGGAGAGGTCAGGAATGGAGAAGCCGTCTACACGCAGGGCAGGGCAGGCCAGAAAGGACAGCTGGTTGGTCAGAATCGGGGAGCTGGCGGAGCGCAGGGGTGTGTGAGGAGGCCCGCGGAGGCCTGAGCTCAGGGAGAGGGAGTGCCAGCACGTGCCAGCGCCCAGGGCCGGAGCAGTGTGGGCAGAGGATTGGGGGCGAGCCGTGTGGGGCAGTGGGAAGGGTGCTCTCAGGTTCAGGAGGGGACACTGAGCATGAGAGGACAGGATGGGCTGGAGAGGGTCGTGGGCTCAGCCGTGTCCCTATGAGCTCGGGCCTGGGAGCAGGGCCGCACAGGAGACGGGGCCTTGTAGGTGATCAAGGTAACACAGGGCCACCGGGGTGGGCCCTGGTCCCGTGTGACCAGGGTCCTTGTAAGAAGAGGGGATCGGGACACAGACACGCACGGAGGGACGACCCCGTGAGGACACAGGGGGAGGACGGCCGGCCACACACAAGGAGAGGGGCTTGGAGGGACCCAGCCCCGCCCACGCCTGGACCTCGGGCTCCGGCCGCCAGGATGGGGGACGGTGACCGTCTGCGGTGTGAGCCCCGTGTGTGGGCCTTCCTCGTGCGGCCCCAGGACACTGACTCAGGGACCTGTTGCTCAGGAAAGCGGAGCAGTTGCTGTACCAAACAGCCCTGGGGGCTCTGCCCTCACTCCGCCCAACTCTGGGGCCGAGGTGTTGGGGAGGGGTCTCCGCAGCTGTCCCAGGACCCCAGGCTTCTCCTCCCTGAGGGCCTCAGAGTCCCCGGCTGGCGCTCCATGCCCAGCGGCAGGGGAGGGGCCTGGAGACCGTGAGGAGGGCTGGGGGGCCAGGGGCCCGGCTGGATGCACACGCGCCACCGAGAGCTCAGCGTCAGGGCGTCACCGGTCCTCAAGCTGCACGCCCGGGAGGGAGAGGCAGCAGTGTCCTCGGCAGCCGGCAGGTCCTGCGTCAGCCCCCTACGAGCCCCGGGGTGAGACAGTGAGACGCTGGGGTGCCCAGGATGCACTTGGGGTCCAGATGGTGCGGTCAACATCTGGGCGGGAGGGGACAGGGAGTCTGAAAGGCAGCCGGGGGCGGACAGGCTGGAGGGACCCCAGGGGCAGATGGGTAGACAGGCAGGTGAGGAGGGGCCACTGGCCATCTGGGGGTTCCCTTATTCCATTTTATAGTCGGGAAAGGCCCCGGGGAGGAAGGTGAGAGCCTGGTGCTGGGGCCTCTGGTTTGGGTGACGTGGGCCCAGGTCACTGGGGGTCCTGGAAGGGCCTGGTGGGGCGGCTGGGAGGTGGGCCGGTACCGGTCTGCACCTGGAGTTGCCAGCAATCCCCTCCAGAGTGAGGGGGTGGTGCGGGGCAGAAGGGCCCCCTCCCCGAGGCCGGCCTGGAGGGGCTCAGAGGTGGAGGGTCCCGGGGGACCGAGGTGGGCACTGGGGGGAGAAGCTGTCTGGATGGAGGGTCTCCCGTGGGCCGGGCCCCCTCCCAGCAAGGACGTTGGTGATGGGCGTGGCTAGGAGATGGGGGGGCAGGGGGCGCCCAAAGTCCCGTCCCTACCCGACGGCCTCCCTCCCCTCTAGTGATGGCCGTCTAGGCCCAGACGTGCTGGGCCCTGGGGCCTGACGGATCATGGAGGTCTTCCTGGAAGAAGTGACTTGAGGGAAACTGAAGGTTGGGGGGTTGGGGGGGCGGGCAGCCGAGGAACAGCCCAGACATGCTTCCAGGCCCAGTACTGAGGCAGGTGTGACATGTGTGAAGCTGGGGACACGCGCTGGTCCCTCCCCATCTGGCCATCCAGTGAGGTGGGCGTTCTCTTCTCCCATTATAGTCGGGGAAACTGAGTCCCAGCAGCCGGCCAGGAGGTGTCAGGGAGGCAGAAACAGAACAGCAGAGGACCCGGAGGCCTCACAAGGGACAAAGGCAGGTCTGGACCCAGAGAGCTGGTGCTCAGGGACCAAAGAGGGGACAGGTCACAGGGGCAAGGCTGCCCGGGGAGAGGGGTGGGCCTCAGCAGGGGCTGCTTGCTCACAGAGGAACTCTGGGCCCAGGGCCCCACTCGGGCTTCCCCTTGGCCGGCAGGGCAGGGGTGGAGGGGAGGTCCCTCTGAGTCTGGGCCAGTCCCATCAACTGGGAAGCCCCTGGACCATGCCCGTCCCCAGCTCCACCCACTGCCAGGTTCCCCAACGTGGCACTGCCCACTCTTCCCTGCCTCCTCGGGCCAAGGCGGCTCGCCCTCACGCACCCTCCCACCACCTCATACTGGGGTGGGGGGGGCAGTGTCCCCCCAGGCCCGCCCTGTGGTCCCTGCCCGGCCCCAGGAGCGGTGCGGGGTCCCCCAGGCCCACCCTGCGGTCCCTGCCCGGCCCCGGGAGGGGTGTGGGGGTCCCCCGGGCCCGCCCTGCAGGTCCCTGCCCGGCCCGGGAGGGGTGCGGGGTCCCCCAGGCCCGCCCTGTGGTCCCTGCCCGACCCCGGGAGGGGTACGGGGGTCCCCAGGGCCCGCCCTGCAGGTCCCTGCCCGGCCCCGGGAGGGGTGCGGGGGTCCCCCGGGCCCGCCCTGTGGTCCCTGCCCGGCTCCGGGAGGGGTGCGGGGTCCCCCGGGCCCGCCCTGCGGTCCCTGCCCGGCTCCAGGAGGGGTGCGGGGTCCCCCAGGCCCGCCCTGCGGTCCCTGCCCAACCCCGGCAGGGGTGCGGGGTCCCCCGGGCCCGCCCTGCGGTCCCTGCCCGGCCCCGGGAGGGGTGCGGGGTCCCCCGGGCCCGCCCTGCGGTCCCTGCCCGGCCCCGGGAGGGGTGCGGGGTCCCCCGGGCCCGCCCTGCGGTCCCTGCCCGGCCCCGGGAGGGGTGCGGGGGTCCCCCGGGCCCGCCCTGCGGTCCCTGCCCAACCCCAGCAGGGGTGCGGGGGTCCCCCGGGCCCGCCCTGCAGGTCCCTGCCCGGCCCCGGGAGGGGTGCGGGGGTCCCCCAGGCCCGCCCTGCAGGTCCCTGCCCGGCCCCGGGAGGGGTGCGGGGTCCCCCAGGCCCACCCTGCAGGTCCCTGCCCGGCCCCGGGAGGGGTGCGGGGTCCCCCAGGCCCGCCCTGCAGGTCCCTGCCCGGCCCCAGGAGGGGTGCGGGGTCCCCGGGGCCCGCCCTGTGGTCCCTGCCCAACCCCAGCAGGGGTGCCGGGGTCCCCCGGGCCCGCCCTGTGGTCCCTGCCCAGCCCCAGCAGGGGTGCGGGGTCCCCCAGGCCCGCCCTGTGCCCCCAGTGCTCGCCCGGCCTGTCCACGCCCATGTCTCCACATCCAACACCTGGTCCACGCATCTTGGTCGATTCCACCTCATCTGTTTTCACGGTTGCTCGGGAATTTTATTGTTCCGATGGTCAAGGAAAAGTTTAACTTTGGAGAAATTATTTCAAACTTACAGAAAAGTTTCAAGGGTGACGATACACAGAACACGGGCACATCCGCCCCCCCTCAGCTCCTCGGCCCCGAAAGACCAAGGGGGCCTGCTTCCTGGGGACGCCCCCCCCCCCCCCCCCCCCCCACCGCACACCTGCCGGTCTGCATCCTTGCGACCTGCTCCCTCAGTTCTGTTGCTGTATGTGGATTTGTTTGGCCCACCTCTCTGCTTCCCGGCTCATCTGTGGGGCTGCTCCCCCAGCCCTGGCTCAGCGCCTCCTCCGGGAAGCCCTCTGTGGAGGATGGTGTCGAGGACAGGGAAAGAGCTGAGGGCACGAACCTGCCTCACGCAGGCGCACACGAGCCCACCTGGACGCGCACCAGCCTTGCCCCCGCCCCACACCCTCCTGCCCTTGACCTCCTGGGCTGCCTGCCATGCTCCCCCTCCTCACCTCTCCCGGCTGAGGTCCCCTGGGGCTTCCTGCGGCTGCGCCCCGACCTCCAGCATCACCGACACGGCAGGCCATGGCCGCCGTACCTTTGGCGCCCTGCTCCTCGCTTCCGGGGTCCTTCCTGGGCAGCATCCGGCCCAGGCCTCCAGGAGCAGCGTTCTCTTCCCCTCCCCCGCCTGCCCATTGTTGGGGATCCCCCAACACTCATTTCTGAGGATGCCCGGACCCCCATCTCCAGCCCAGACCCCTGCGTCCAGCAAACCCACAGCTGAGAGCCGGCCCCTCATTTGCTCAGAGCCCCCTCCCTGGGGAGCAGCCCCCCCCCACCCCCCGCCTCTTCCCATCCCCCTCGGGGACTCTGTCTCTTAAGTATCTCCCACCCCTCTCCCCTCCCTCCCTCCCGGGAGATGGCTATGGTTCCTGTGCCCTCCCCCACTCCAGCGTCACTCCTGGACTGCCTGTTCTCCACCCGTGGAGATCTTTCTAGAATGCAGAGCCCCCTCTGTGTGCCGGGTGCTGGGCCGGCCACAGGCTTCACGGACATCCCCGCCCGAGGCTGTGTGTCTTTTGGGGGACACCAGGACAGCCCGGCCGCGTGCAGAGAGGGCGTGTGGGGCTAGCTGTGATGTTTGCTCCTTGTCCCGTTTGCCTGTTGTAACGAACACCCGCGAATCTTCTTCCCAGCCCTAGTCACGGCATCTGTCCCTGCGTGGTCCCTCCCATCACCTTCCCACCCAGGGGGTCACTACCTGGGCCTGTGTGTTTGACATTTCCTTGACTAAAAAAAACCAAAAAACCCCATCATTTCTCCACATGGTGAGTCTTCCCAAACCAGGATGTTGAGTCTCCGGGGAGCCTGGTGTCCCTGCCTCCCGAGGACCCTCCTGGTAGGCAGGGCCCCTGGACCTGCCCAGGTCACTCTGTCGGGTCTGCGGTGGGGTGCTGCCCCTATCGCTCTATCCGGCCACCGAAACTGTTCGTTGAATTCACTGCCTGCCTTGCCCACTCTCAGCTCTGCGTGGGGAGTGCCTTGGCCCCCAACATCCTGCCGGAGCTGGAGCTGGGGGCCGTGCACGGGTGTCCGAGCTGGGAGGGCCTTCGGGGAGCTCCCCCAAGGGCAGGGTGGGTGGCCTGGCCTCCCCGGGCATCTCTTCTGGGTACCCCTCCAAATATTCGGGTGTTCAGACCTTGGCGGGTCACCGTGTCACTCCCCACAGAGGAGGTGGGACAGCCGTGGCCTTGCCGTGACCGTCCTCTTCAGGGCCTGTCAGGGATGGCCTCCTTTGACGTTGTGAGGTGGGCCAAGGCCTTGGCGGGGGGGGGGGGGGGGGGGGGGGGGGTGCGCAGACGCAGCGTGAGCCCTGTCGCCGGGCCTGCCGTGGGGCCAGGTGGGCCTGCCATCAGCCCCCAGGCGGGAGCGTGGACCCCAGCCCCGGTGTGTCCCTGCTGGATGGGCACGAGCCACCCCGGGAGGGCTGTCTGAGCCGGGACTGTGCCCACGAGCCCCCCGTGGGAGGGATGGGGGGCCACCCATGTCGCATGGAATCACGCCACACAGAGGGTCTCTGGGCCTGGCAGGCCCCCTGATGATGCCATGCACACGGACAAATGACCTCTTCTCCGCCACCGTGGCTCCGACGCGGCCCAGGCCATCTGCCCCCAAGCCCTCCCGGGGCGGGCGAGTCCAGGGCAGGTCTTGGGGAACAGCGGGGACGGACCGCTCACCACTGACCACACCAACCCACCCTGGGCCAGCACCCCCCGCACACAACAGTCCGCTGGGCGCCCGAGGCAGTCGGTGGGCAGTGAGGCTGCGCAGGACCAGACCAGACCAGCCATGGGGATTGGAATCCTTTATTGAGCACTTAGACGAGCCCCATCCTCCCTCACTGCGCCGGGAGCTCCGGGCCCTGGTGGGGCACGGGCGGCCTAGGACTCGGACTCGAACATCTTCTTCCTGCCCTCCATGCCAGACTTCTCCTCGATGTTCTTCCGCCAGTCGCCCACGTCGCGCAGGTCCCGCTCCTGGGGACGGGCCAGGACAGGGCTCAGGAGGAGGCTGCGGGTCACCCCTTAGCCTCCCTGTCGCCCCCCCCCCCCGCCCCCGAGGCGGGCAGCGCGGTCGAGCCCCCCCGCAGACACCCCGGGAGCCTGGGGCCGGGCCGCAGCGTACCTTCTCGGTGTCCTCCTTCTTGACCTGCTTCAGGTTGGCCCGAAGGTCCATGCACACCTTGTGCTTGGAGCCCAGCAGCGCCTTGAGCATGGCGTCAGCCGACATGCGCACCCGTCTCAGCGGGGGCCTCTTGAACTTGCCTCTCAGGTCGAACAGCTTCTGGTTCATGTCCTCCAGCTGCCGGCGGGGAAGGGCTGGGTGGGAGCCCGCGCTGGCCAGGCCCCCCGCCCCCTCCCGGCCAGGGCGCCCCTCGCCCTGTCCCGGCCCCCCCCCCCCCCACCGGCCGCTCACCTCCTTGCTGCTCTTCTGGACCCTTATTTCCATGTCATACTTCTCCTCCTCGGCCGCGTCGATCTTGGCGTGCAGCTGCTTGCAGAGCTCCTGGGGGTGGGGGCAGCGGGTGGGCGGGCCGCTGCCCACCCGACCTCCACCTGCCCTGCCCCCTCTCTTGACCGGTGGGGAGACCGAGGCAGCAGGCCGGGGCGCCGCCAGGGGAGGGTACCTGCACTTCAGACATGGAGCCGGGGACGTGCAGTGGGGGGCAGTGCTCAGACAGGTAGTTCTGCTTCTCAGTCTCACGGCGACTCTCCTCCTTCTCCAGCTCGGTGGCCGCAATCTGGAGCATCACACTCTGCAGGGGGCGGGGTGGGGGGCAGGCCAGTGAGGGGCCGTGGGGGCCTCGCCCCGCGCAGACCCCGGGACGGCCCTCTCGGGGCCAGCGCCTACCTTCAGGTGCTGTCTCCGGGCCGTGATGGCCCTGTTGCGTTTCTGTGGGGCAAGGGGGAGGGGGCAGAGTCAGGGCCAGGCCAGTCCCCAGCACTGCCATATCCCCTCCCGCTCAGCCCGCCCCAGGCCGGTGGGCCCTGTCTAGGAGGCAGCTGGACACCGGGGTTCCGGAGGCCCCGGTGGGGGGGCTGGGCCCAGGACACCTGTACCCAGGTGGCAGGTCGGGTTCAAAGGTTAAGGGGAGGGGAGAAGTGGGAGGTGCAGGGCATCCCTACAGAGCCAAGGCTGTGGTGGGGGGGGGGGGGGGGTCGGGGGGGTGGCAATCGGGAATAAGAAGCGATTCTGGTGACCTGGCCACAGCCTCACTTCCCCTGCCCCACGAGGCACTGGCAGCCACTTCCTGTTTTCGCCCCTGTCCTGGTGGCTGGGTGGGGCTCGTTCGTGGGGGGAGGGCTGGGCAGCTTCCCTCGAGCTTTGACCTTTGACCTATCCCAAGTAGGGGGTCCCATCCCCTCTGTGTCTCATGCCCCCCCCCCCAAGTAGGTACTCACCTCCTCACTGTCCCGAGAGTGCAGGTGGGATGGGGGGAGAGAAGACAGAGGTCAGGGCGTGGATGAGGCAACGTGGGGGCAGGTGGGAGTGGGACGGGGCCAGGGCGGGGGCTGGGGCGCTGTGGAGACCCCCCCACCCCGGGGTGGGGGAGGGCAGGGGTGGCAGGGGCCCTGGGCTTGGATGGAACTTACTCCCCCATCCTGAAGTCCTGGGCTTAGAGCCTGTGGGAGAGAAAAGGCCGAGGTGTGAGGGCGGTGGCTCCTGTCCTGCCGTGGACACCGGCTGCCCAGGTTGGGGGTGGGGGTGGGGGTGGGGGCAGGCCTCGCACCAAGCCTGCCTGTTGCCCTGCCCCCACTCCGACCTCCTTGAGGCTCTGTCTTGGAATTGCCAGGGTGAGAAGAGGAGAAAGTGTTCCCAGAATGTCCCAGGCAGGGCCCGGAGTGGCCGCAGCTGTCCCTGAGGGAGGGGTGGGACGGGCCAGCGCAGGTGGCCACCAGAGCCATCCAGCTAATTTTAGCTCTGCTCCTTCGGCTTTGGGCCCAAGTGCATGTGAGAAACCACTCCCCGCTTTGGCCTGGGGTCCCCCGACCCGTCAGATCTCCTCCTGGTGTCCCACCCAAGAGTGAGGCCTGCTGATCGGGGCGGGGGGGGCCGTCCTCGACCCCTGCCGCCCCAGGCCGTCCCCCGACGCATCTCCGGCTCACGCCCCACACCATGCAAGCCCCCGAGAGAGGGCTGCTGGAGGTGGCCCCCAGCCCCCAGCCCCCCACCCAGGGAGCTCATCCTGCAAACAAGCTCCAGAAGCGCCTGTCCTGGCCTCTGCCGGCCGGGCTGGCCTCACCTAGTGTCTGAGCAGCAGCGTGAGGAGCGAGGTCAGGCCGCAGCGGCAAGTTGGGCTGGTGGGCCCAGGGGGAGGGGTATAAATGGCCTCCCCCAGGCTGGGCCCCTGCTCAGAAAGGGCATGGAGCCCTCCTCAGACCAATGGGGGCACAGGGGCCTCCCCACCTGCCCAGGCCGCCTGGCCCGGCCCAGCCGCGTGCTGTCATCCAGTCCAAGAAGTCTTGGCGGTGGTGGGGGGGCCGGGGGGGGGTGTACACCGAGGTTGGGTTGCTCTATTTAGAGCTCAGTGACGAGTTCGAGAAGCCTCCCTTGTTCTTGCAAGGAGCCTGTGGTCAGATGTACTTGGCCTCGCCGGGCCACCTCGGGGCACACGGCTCGAGATCAGCTGAGGGGTCACTCTGGTCCTAAGTCAGGGTCCACACTGCGGTTTCCCCACAGTTTCCCCTGGGCGGGCAGGCTTCCTGGAGGGAGCAGTGCCCTGCATCTCACTGCTGCCTCCCAGCCGGGCCGGGCATCTCAGGCACGAGCTGGCCACATCCCTTCCTTTCCCCAAGGCCCAGACCCCCAAACACGGCCTTGCGGCAGTGGCCAGGGCCCTCTGGGTGGGGGCTGCCCTCCCCTAGGTGGGATCCCACCCTCCCTCCTGGGAGAAGAAGGGAGGGCGCCTGGACGTGCAGCCGGCCGGAAACACCCTGCCCTGGGGTGGTTCCTGGCTCATTCGAACGCGTCCTTCAACCCGAGGATGGTGACACCACCGCCTGGGAACCTCTCCCTGACCTGAGGGGGCCTGGGGCCCGCCCGGCTGCCCGGGACTGAGCCCCCTCCCCCCCCCACACACACACTGCCCGGGCCCCCCACCCAGCAGAGACATCCGGAGGAGCATGACTTGGCATCCTCTGAGCTGGGGGTGCGTGGCCCCAGGCCTGCCGGCCTCACGGGCCACAGGGAGGGTCAGGGGAGCTAAAGCCATCCAGATGTGTGGGGGTTATTGCTGCACTCCTGGCCGGGGCTGAGCCCCCGAAGGCCGGAGGAGGCTTCCGAAGGTGTCTACTGCCCCCTGCCGTCTGGAAGAGGTGGCCCTACAGCGGCCTTTGGAAGGTTTGGGGCCCTGTGCGGTGGCGGGGGGGGGGGGTGCGAAGCGGGCCCCCCCCAGGTTGGAGTCCTTTCCCTTCCCTCCACCATCACCACCCCCCAAATGCCTCCTCATCACCCACACTGTCCCCACGGGGCCGGCTCCAGCCTACCTCCCAGCACACTGTCCCTGCAGCCCCACGGACAGAGAGGGCTCCCTACCTCTTCACACCGTCCCCGTGGGGCCTGGAGGGGACCCCTTCACCTCCCGAGGCCTCGGGTCCTTTCCCCACAGCGGTGACGGCGGAACCCCTGCCCCGACCGTGTCCCCGAGGGCTCAGGAAAGACACAGCACGGCAACGGGAGGAGGCGTTTATTAGTGGTCCCGTGGGGCGGCTTGGACAGGCGCCCACACCGCAGCCTGGGAGGCCGAGGCCCGAGGGCGCTTTCAGGAGCCAGGCAAGGGCAGGTGCAGGCGGGGCTTCAGGGCCAGGGCGCCGTCCACCTCCCCGGCGGGCCGCAGGCGGTGCCACTGGGCAACAGGCCGCCGGGCGTGGGCCAGCATGTCGGCCCAGTGCTGCAGGGCCTGACCCGAGGCCCGCGCGCCCAGCAGCACCTTGCCCACGGGCTCGGCCCGGAACTGCGGGCCCCGGGCCCAGACGGCCAGCACCAGATCCACGCTCTGGGCAGAGGTGGGCAGAAGGGCAGGGAGGGAGAGAAAGACAGGGGTCAGCTTGGCCCCAAGGGTGGGCCCGCCCCGCCCCGCCCCGCCCCGCCCCTCCCACCCCTTTCTCCAGGCAGCCCACCTGGACCTGGCTGAAAGGCACGAGGAAGGTGAAGGCCTCGTTGAAGTAGGGGGCGGCCGTGCCCTTCCGAGCCGAGGTCTTTCTCTTCCTCCACTTCCTCTGGTTCAGCATGAGCTGGACCTTCACGTAGGGGTCTGGGCAGGCAGAAGGGGTCAGAAGGCATCCCGGGTCCCAGGGCCAAGCACAGGGCTCCCTCTCTCTCCATGTGGAAGGGGCAGGGAGGGCTCTCACCTGCCAGTCCCGGGCTCAGGCCTCGGGCCTCCAGCACGACGACGGTCAGCCGGCCCGAGCCGGGCACATACCGGAGCGAGAGGCACAGCTCACCCGAGGGCTCGGGCTGCGGGCAGCGAGATGGGGGGGCCTCGGTCTCCACCGCCCCCCGACCCCCGGGGCACCCCGGGCAGGGCCAGGCCGGAGTCCGGCCGTCCCTGGGCTCACCTCGGTGGTGCCCGGCGGGCCCAGCTGGTACCACTGCTCTAGGACGTGCTGCGGGTCCACGGTGCCCAGCGGCAGGCTGAGCTCAGCCAGCGGCTCGTGGGCAGAGAACCGCCTGAAGCTCAGCACCTGCACCCGCAGGGCAGTCCGAGCCAGCTCGCGCTGTGGCACCTGCAGGAGAGCGTGTGAGCGGGTCCCCTCACCCCGGCCCCGGCCCCCCGCACCCCCCCCCCAGCCCAGACGCACGTGGAAGCAGCAGGTCTCGTGGAACGTGGGGCACAGCGTGCCACGATGCACCCTGGTCTCGTGCGTGTGCCCCGCCCCCGTGGAGAGGCTGACGCGGGCGTAGGGGTCTGCCGTGCCGCCCTGGCCCCCGGCCCTCAGGTCTGCGGCCTGCTTGAGGCCCACCTGGATCTGGGAGCCAGGGGCTGCTCAGCCGGGGGCCGTCCCTGGGCGGCCCCGCGCCCAGCGCCCGCCCGGCACCCGTCTCCCCTGCACACGCCCCGCGGACCCTCTGGGCCTGCAAAGGCGGCCCCTCACCTCCTGGCTTCCAAAGTCATACCCCAGGGAGAGCAGCAGGCGTCCCCAGTGCTGGGGGCCCCCGGGGGCAGACTCCGAGCTCTCCACGTCCGGTTGCACCTGGGGCGGGTGGGGACAGGAGGCGGGGGCTGCTGGGACCGGGCCCCCGTGGCAGCCCTGGGCCTCCCGGGCCCCAGCCCCAGGTCTGCGGTCCAAGCACCTACCTCCAGACCAGGCCACAGAAGGGCTCATATCCTCAGTTCTGTGGCACAGGCCTTAACTGATGTGCCTCCCCCACATCCGTTCTTGCAGCACTGCCCTCCTCAAGGACCTTCCGTGGCTCCCCATGGCCCGACCCCTGGGGCTGGCGCTCGGGGCCTCCCTCCTCCTACACTGCCTTCCTCTCGCCTCTGCTCATCACTTCCCCCGGCCGGGAGGGTCCTCCCTGCCTGGGCCTCGAGCTGCCCTCTGGGACTGAGCAGCCCGCAGCTGGTGCTCCTCACCAGGTGGATGCTGGTGGTGCCCTGAGGGCCGCCCAGGCCCACAGCCTCCTGGCCCCTGGGCTTCTTCCTGCAGCCCTGTCTGCGGAGATGGCGGCAGCAGCAACAGGCGACACAGAGGAGGCAGGACACGGCGAGGACGCCGGCAGCCACAGCGATGGCCGTGAGCGCCCAGCTGGGCCCTGGGGGAGGGCACAGAAAGGGGCCTGAGGTGCATCCGTGGACAGCAGCTGCCCCCGCCGGGCCCGCCATCCCCACACCCCTGCTGGGCATCCCGCAGCTCACAGGGGAGCCTGGCGATGAGGTCCGGAATGAGCCCGGGTACAGTTGTGGTGCCCGCCGGGGCCAGGGTGCTGTGGGCGTCTGGGGGGCGCCCCATCTCCCCTTCCTGCTGGCCTGGAGCAGAGCGCCCGGGTGGCCGGGTCACGCCCGGGGACGGCCCCGCGGCCCCCAGCCCCACTGCCCCATCTGCCCAGCAGCATCAGCCCAGGGTTTGCCTGGGCAAGGAGGCAGCCTGGGGTGGCTGGGGGCAAGGGCTGTGAGTAGAGCCAAGGGAGGAAGGCCCCGGCCAGACGGCCGGCTCAGCAGACACAGGCCCAGCCTCCTGGCCGCCTCCCCAGCCCCCAGCCCCCAGCCCAGCAGGCCAGGCCTTCCTCATTGCAGAGCCCCCTCCCTCCAGGCCTCTCTCCCCTGGGCCCTGGGATCTGCCTGGGGGCTGTCGCTGGGGTCCCGGTTCACCCCCGCCCTGACCTCAGGCCTGCCATGGTTCTCCGTCACACAGGTGGAGCCTGTTCACGCTTGCGGGGCGGCGGGGGGGGGGGGGGGGGGGGGCCTCTGGCCCGGGAAGTAACCTGGGAGCGTGGGGGTGGGGGCTCTGAGGGACCGGGGCTCTGTTGAGGTCATGGGGGCAAGCAGGGGGAGCGGTGGGGGTCGACTGCTGGGGGGAGCTGGTCCGAGCAAGCCCGGGCTGGAGATGCGTTCCTGGCCTGGGCGCCACGCCAGCCACGCCTGGGGAGAAGGGTGAGGTGGGGGCAGGCAGGGACAGGGTGAAGCTGGGAGAGGCCAGAACATTCCTTGCAAACTGACTCAGCAGCCGCTGCCCGGACCTGCCCACCTGCCGACCTGCCACCCTTCTTGCTGGTGGGAGGGGAGTGGGCCTGGTGTAGCCTCCCTGCCAGGGGCCTGGGGTGGGAGCACACCCACGTCAGGGACGTGGGGCTCTGAGCTGGGGGCCGGTGCCACGACGGGGCATCCTGGGACCCCAGACCCGCGGAAGTCTCTCTCTGGCTCAGCTCCTCCTCCCCCCTCCCCCCCCACCCCCCCGGGGAGCACTGGTGGCCAAAGTCACGGTTCTGGCCACCAGGGGCCTCCTCCTGTTTGTCCACAAAGGCCAGGCCGGGCCACCCCCTCCAGGAATCACCAGGCACCCGGCCTGGATCCCCTCGCTCCTGCACGGCGCCCAGGCCTCACTCCCAGAACCACCCCAGCCCTTCCGTGTGCTGTGGATGGAGCCTCTGCTTAAAGAGGCGGGGAAGCGCCCAGACCCCAGGTGGCCCGGCCCCCAGGCCCGGCTCTGTCACCCCTGCAGGGGCTGTGTGCATGCTGTCCCCACGAGGCCTCTCACAGACCAGTAGGCGAAGGGACAGGAGCAGAGGCCCAGGCCCGTGGAGCCACAGCACCGAGAAGGGACGTGGAGGCAGGTCCCGCACGCAGAGGGAAGGGCCCCGGGCCTGGTCCAACGCCCGCCCTCGCGCTCTGGAAATTGTAACCATTTTGAACAAGGGCTGCAAGTTTTCTGCACGGGCCCCACCAAGTATGGAGACGGGTGTGGCCGGGGGCCCCTCGGGTGAGCCCCTGCCGTGGAAGCTCACAGGTCTCCGGGCCCCATGTCCCCTGAAGGACACTCCCAGGTCTGCTCGATGGCCTGAGGGCTTCCGGGGGGTCGGAGCCCCCAGCTCCCCGGGAGCCAACCTTCCGGAAACGCCAGGGCCTGTGTGTGTTCTGGGATTGGAACAGCTCCACTGGAGGTTTTCATGGTGGAGAATTCCAGATAGGTTGTCGGCTGGAGAATCCCGGTGCGTGCGTGCCTGTGTGTGCGCACACGCCTGTGGGTGTGCGCACACCTGCGGGTGTAGGTGTGTGCGTGTGCCCCTCCCACGGCCCCTGCACGGGGGCGGGGGCGGGGCCGGGCACGGACGCACGAGTACTGCTCGCCTGGCAGGATTCCTGGGCCGGCCTGGGGAAGGTTGACCCCAGGACCGCAGGAGATGCCTGGAAGCTGGCCCTAGAGGGTCCCAGGACCCTGGGCAGGCTGGCCACAAGGGCTGCAGGACCCCAAGGCCTGGGAGAGGCACAGGGTCCCTCAGGACCGCCAGGCCCCCATGGTGGTGCAGGTTCAGGCAGGCGCGCCGCCACTAGGTGGCGCCGGCCGCTCCGCTGGACCCAGCCAGCAGGTCCGGCTTCTGGGAAAGTGCCCGGGAACCCCGGGGGGGGGGGGGGGGGCAGATACCCAAGGGCGACTCTTGGGGGCCATGGGAGGGCTGTCCGGCTCTCCTACCCCAGCGCCCCCCGCCGCCCTCCAGGCCTGGAGCCACCTCCGGGAGGGGCCTTCCCGCCTACAGCCCAGGAGGCCGGAGGTCCCTCCAGGGTTCCACCCCTGCTCCCTCTTCTGTGACCGGCGGGGAAAAGCCTCTCTAGTGCTAAGGCTCTTTTTCCCCAGGAAGGGGGCTGGGCATCCTTCCTAAGTGGAGTCCCTGTCCCGGCCACCCGCTGTGGGACACACCCTCCCGCCGCTGTGCGGATCCGGCCTCAAGGCTCCTTGTGGAGCAGGACGGCCTCGTGGCCACCTGTGTGCACGGACCCAGCTTGGCTCCCACTGCTCTGTGCTGACGCTCGATGTTCCTTCCATGCCACCCCACCCTACTCGCCCTTCAAGGCCTGTGTGAGCCCCACCTCCTCCAGGAAGCCCTCCCCGTGACTCCCCACCCTCCGACCACCTGACCTGCCAGGCCGTTTGTGCTGGGTCCACCCTGCCTCTCCCACTCGGGAGCCCCGACTCCGCCAGGTGGAGGGATCCACGTCAGCCTGGGGCTGGGCACCCACGGAAGTCAAGCCAACCGCTGCCCCCCATCAACAGCCCAGCTGGCATTGTTTGTACTGTGGGAGGGAGCAAGTCTCCCCCTCGGGAAGAGCAGAGCTCCCCCAGATGTTGTCGGGGTGACAGTCACCACTCCCTCCCCCGCCCCGGTGTAGAAAATTCTCACCTGCTGCCTGAACTTCCTGCGGCCGGCCTGGCCTCCAGGCCTCCTCTCTACCTAGCACACGCAAGGAGCCGTGGCCGGGCCTCCAGTGAATGAGAGAGTCTGCTGGGTGGGGGAGGGATGTGAGAGGCAGGGCTTCGGGGAGCCCCACCTCAAGGCCGGAACTGCTGGCCCTCAGGAATCAGGGAACTCCCTTGGGAGGAGGGTCCCCCCTGAGACCCAGGTACCAGGCGTCCAGGCTCCGGGCCACCTCCAGGGGTCCCTCCAGGGGACACGGGGGCATTTCTGGTCCTCCGGAGGCCTGGCAATAAGGGGTTGACCGCCCACCTGGGCTGAACACCGGGAAGCGGGAGGGAGGGACGGCCGGACCCGGTCTGAGAAGGTTCTGCACCCCGAGGAGGGTGTCCTGAGCCCCAGGGACGTCTGGGTCTGGAGGAGTGCAGCTTTCTGGTGCTGCCCGAAAAGGCACAAGGCCACAGCCCGGCCAGAACCGCGCGGCTCGTGCTGGGCAGGGCTGGCCCGGACGCACTGTCACGTGGGCAAGCCGTCACCAGGCGACTATCTGGGTCTGCCTTGCCCTGCTGACGCCTGGGCTTCTGGACGTCACTCCATCCATGCCTGTGCCCCTGGCGAGGCTGGCCTGTCCCCAGAGCTCTGGGTTTCTGTTGGACCAGCCCCCCACCCCCGCCGCCACCCCCAGCTCCTGCTTTGACAGGGCCAGCGGGGCCTGTGACCTCAGCGCCCTCTCTGCTCTGGCCAGCTCAGGTCCCTCCCCGGGCCCGGCCCTGAGTGACCCTTCCAGGCCAGGGTGACTCTCTGAACCCACTCCTGCCCGCGGCCAGACGTAGAGCTGGTTAATGCTTAACAGGAGAGCCGGTGGCACGGGGGCTGCCGGCAGGACTGGTCAGGCCGGACTTCCGGGAGGCTCGGCCCCCGGCTCCGAGGTCGCTCGGGAGACGTTGCAGGTGGGGGGCGGGCTTGCGTGTGCGTGCGTGGACCTGCCGGTCACGCGCGGCTCTGGGAACGCGTCCCCGCCCCCCTCCCCGTCCAGGGGCTCGGTGCTTTCTCCTGGTCCTACCCGGCGATGGGGATTTGGGAGAAGCGGCTGACACCTCGGGGCCACGGGGCCACGGGAGCAGGCCGTTGGGGGGCAGGCAGGCGCCCGTGCTCTGGGGGGAAGAAGCAAGGCCGGCCGCACGTGCCGCGGGGCCCTGGTGTGGCGTGAGCACATGTGCCCCGTGCGCGGCTCCCCCCCAGCCCCACTGTAGGGCCTTTGTGCCTGTCCCAGGACACGGGCGCCTCCACGGCGAGACGGGCGTCTGAGCGTCCAGGGCAGGAAGGGGAAAACCAAACAGAGCTGGCAGCCCCCGGCCAGCCCTGCGGCCCCCGAGACGGCGGCTTGGCAGCCGACAGCCGCACGGAGACCCTGGCGGGGCTCCTGGACGGGGGTGCTTCCTTTGAGGTTGCCTGGGGAATGTTTGAGGTTGGAACTCAGGGCGAACGCTGGCTCGGGGTGGCCGGGAGCTGCTGGCACAGAAGCGTGAGACGTGCCAGGACAGCACGCGTGCACCCTGCCCGCGCTGACCCCGGCCGCCGCCCCCCGTTCCCGCGGGCCCCGCGCGCTCACCTTGCCCCAGCCCTGTGACCCACGCCGCCTCTGCCCCCTTCCTCTGGGAGTCTGTGGGCTGCCCGGATTTCTGGGGGTGTGATTCCCACTCTGTGGACGGTCTGGGTGCATATTCCCCGTTCACCTCGACGCTCAGGGGACACCCGCTTCCGCGGCTGACTGCGAGCGCAGCTTGTAATCCAGCTCCCAGGTCCGAAAACCGGGATTCTCCGTGACCCGGGCCCTGGGGGCCCCTCCTGGGACCGTGGCGGCCAAGGTCCGGTGGGCCCCCTTCTCCTGCTCACCGGTTGGCCCCGTGGGCACCTGAGTCCCGCACTGACATGTCTCCCGTAGGCCTGAGTGCTGGGCCAGGCCCCCCCCGGTGGCCTCGTTCCTGTGGCTCGGACGCCCTGTGCTCGGTCCACCCCTACCCGCGCGTATCACCCTCGTCTGTGGCCGTGTGCGCCATTCATCCGTGTGCTGGGCCCGCCCAGGTGTCTGGGACACCCGTCCTAGGCCTCCCGCGAGCTCAGAATGATGGGGTCACGCCTGGGGTCTTGAACCCCATGACAGAGCGTGTGGAAGCTGAACCCCATCATTCTGAGTGTCTGGGTTCTGAGCCCCGTTCACTGCAGTGTACAGGTCCTGTACCCCATGAGCCTGAGTGGGTCCGGAACCCTGTCGGTCGGAGCGCCTGGGCTCCCGTACCCTCCTCTGCCCGAGAGCCCAAGTGCCCACCCCACGTCCACAGCCTGGTGGCCGGTCACGGAAAACTCGTGGATTCTGCTCTGGAGGCTCCGCGGACCGTACCCCGTTCCCTGGGGCCTCGGGGTGACTCCTATACCAGCCCGCCCTCTGGGCCTCTCTGTAGCCCGAGGGGGTACACCCCTCAGCCCGGAAAACTAAGGACCCGGAGCCCCCCTCGTGCCTCACCTGGGCGCCTCGGGCCCCAGGCCTGTAGCACCTGCTCTCGAGAGCCGGGTCCCGGGAGGTGGCGGCCTCCTGCTCCTGCCTGCGAGTCTGACGGCCCCGTCTGGGTCCCCGCAGCTGGCGCCTCCCCGCCCCGCTTCTGCGTGGCTCTGGGCGACTGGCCTGGCTTGCCGTCAGCTCACCTGAGGGCTGAGAGATCCTCCCTCGTTCACCTGAACGGATGGGGGCCGGGGTCCTACCACCCCGAATCTCCGGATTCCACCACCCTCCTCTGAATTAGGGTCCGGCCCTCTATTCCCCCTTCTTCCTAGCGTGGCCACACCGTTCACGTGAAGGCTTGGGCCCCGGGGACCCGCGGCTCTGAGACTCTGAGTGTCCGCACAGCCTGTGCCCCAGTCCCCCAAACATCTCAGTGACCTGCCAGTGACCTGAAAGTACTGTGCCCCAGTTTCCAGGGCCCCTGGGCCGCCCACCCCCAGCCCTGGGCATCGGCGAGCCGGCTCCCGCACGGCACGACTGAAGTCATCAGGATCTCGGGCGGCCTAGCCCCCAGCGCCCGCCGCTCACGCAGGCCCGAGGTGTCTCTGGACGTCTGGTGCCCGGTCAGGGGCGTCTGGCCCGGGGGAGCCCGTCCAGCCCTGTCCCGGCGTCTCTGTGCTGGGCTGGTGCTCGGTCCACACGGGCTGCTCCCTGCCATCTAAACGCCGGGGGGCTCAGTGCCCCGCCCTTGGGGGTCCAAAGCCCCCACACTGCCCGGAACGTCTGAGGGATGTGACCCCGCATCACGGAGGGTCTGGGACCTGCACCCCGTGACGCTGCACAGACACATCCAGGAGCCTGGAGACGCCCTGATGGTGAACGCGGGCTTGCTCACCGGGGTGTGCTGACTGCAGGTTCGCACCCCCCTCCCGAGGGCCCGCACCCCACGCGCTCTTGCTCTGGTCCCCTTTCGCCAGGGCTGTTAGCAGCGTGTGCTCTCAGCGGCGGCACCCCACTCCTCCCAGAGGCCCTGCCAGCCGGTTCCAAGTTCCACCGCGTCTTTGGACGCCTGGGGCCCATTCACGGGTGTCCGGCCTGTGTGAGCCCATTCATCTTGTCCCAGAGCCTGTGTGCTCTATTCATGCGTGGCTCTGGGCAGACTGCACCCCGTCCGCCCACGTCTCAAAGACAGTCTGTGCTTTGTCGCCTCTGTTCCAGGAACAGCTGTCCCGCAGCCAGCAGGCACATTCCGGGCTTTGGCCGGACGCCAATGCAAACCCTGGCATCGCTGGCCGGGCGGCGAGCGGGGGCAGGGGTGGGGAGTGACCGTGCGGAGGGGAGAGCGGGGACCCCGCGGTTGGGGAGCACGCGATCAAAGCCTTCCGTACACGGCGCATGTCCTGGACAGGCTGCCAGCAGGAGTGGCTGGGCACACGTTCTAGACCCCTCCACCGCGTCTGCCGTTTCCCGCCGGGAAGGGGGCGGGGGGCAGCCAGTCTGCAGGGACTTGTTCGCCTCGGCCTGGGGCAGCGTCCGGGGTCGCAGGCCAGGGGGAGGGGCGGAGGCTGCTCGGGGGACACCGTCTCCGGGGGCCGCAGACCCCTGTCCCCTGGGTGCCGTGGGGCCCACGGGAAGATGGGCCCTTTGCTCACACCCCCTCCCCATCGGCCCCTTTTGGGGCTGGCCTCGCTCTGCCCCCCATTGTCTCCCTGCCTGTGTCAGGAGTATGAGGGGGTTGTGCATGTGACCCGTCTTGCCCGGGGGGTTCCTGGGGGTCACAAAGCTGTCCCAGCTTCCCAGGGGTTCCCCGGTGAGCCAGGACCCAGACGTGCCCCCAAGGGTTCCCACGTGCGGGAAGCCTGTTCCGGGGCACGCAGGCTCCCTGGGTGTCAGCGAGGGCCAGAGGGGGTCTGTCCAGACGTTCTGGTCTGGGTTCCCGGGGTGGGAGGGAGCCTGGCTTGTATTCTCCGGGGTATCTCTGGGTGGGCCTGCCCAGTGGGGTCCCCTCTCTCAGCACCCCACAGGCCCAGTACTCCCCCCACCCAGGTTGGAGTGTCCCTGCCTTGCTGTCCTCGCCTGCCTCGTTCAGTCTCTGGGGCCCTGGAATCGCCTGGACCCTGGGCCTGCCCCTTCCCAAGCTGCCTTGGAGCGCGCGAGGCCTGACCACCGGCCCTGCTCCCACGCCACTGCGGCCCCCTAGCCTCCCCCAGGTGTGTGGCAGGCCGACCCAGGTCTCTGGCAAGATGCACAGGAGACCACTCTCAAACAGGCGTGGGAGGTGGCAGGGGGACCTCGGGCCCTGCTGCCCCGAGCGAGGGTGGGGGGCCCCGGGAGGGTGTGTGGCCAGGTCCTGGCCACCTCTCGGGGTCCGGACACGTGTCGGGTGGGGACAACGTGTGGGCACGCGGAGCCTGTAGCGACCACACACCCGCAGAAAGTCCACCAGGTGCAGACCCCGGGCGAGGGTTGTGATGCCTCATAACAGACTCAGGAGCGGGCGGGGCCGCCCGCAGGTCCCCACCCCCGCCGTGGTCCCTGCGCAGCCCCGGCCGACGCTCAGGTTGGGGCGCCCGTGAGGCGTGTCCGGGGCTCCCTGGCCTCCCTGGCGGCATGCAGCTGGCGGTCTGCAGGTGGCCGCCAGAAGTGCTGGCCGGCCCGGGACCCTCCCCGCAGGTACCCTCTCCTGGGCCTTTGCCAGCCTCCCAGCTGTCACCCCCAGGGCGGCCGGGGGGCCCCTGGATAACACAGGCCCCCTCAGCGTGCCCTGCCTGGGAGGTCGGGCCAGGGCCGAGGTGGCGGGGTGGCCGGGGCAGGGCCGGATCAGTCAGGTTCCAAGCTCCCCCTGCTGTCCGCTGGCCGCTCCTGGAGGCGGCCTGACCTCCGGCTCCCGCCCGACCCTCCCTGCCCGCCCAGCCTGGCTCCGCCTGCCGCCCGGCCCGGGCCCAGCCGCCCTGGCAGGCGTTTGGGCGCCCCCTTCCGTGCACACGCCTCTCGCTGGCCCCTGCAGCACAGGCCGCTGCCTGACCCTCCCAGAGGCCCGTCCTGGGGCCCCTCCCCACGGAATCACCGTTCGGGGACCCTCTTCCTGGATCGCAGCCCCGTCCTGGGGTCCGGTCTGACCAGAGGCCTGCCCAACCGGCCTTCACCCTGCGACCCCTCCTGCCCCCAGACGAGCTCGAGGCAGGACACGGGAAAGCTGGGTCATCTCGCAATGGGGTTTGATTTCCTGACCTCAGGCCTTCTGCCCAGCACCCCCCCTTCCCGCCCCAGCCAGAGGGCCACCTGAAGTCCTGGATATGGAGGCGTCAAAGGCCACGGATAGAGTCGCTGTGTGGTTGGCAGAGAAAGAGCAAGGAAACAGGGAGACACAGGGACCTCGCCCGGCACCCAGGCCCTGGGGCAGGCCAGGCCAGGCCATCAGCTCACAGACAGAGGAGCGGCTCCTGGGGGGGGGTGCGGGGTGGGGTGGGGGCAGGTGGGGCCCGGAGATGGCAGAGGACAGCAGTGAGGTGGCCAGAGGGGACAGGGCAGGGGCGGGCCGCCTGGGGAGGGCCATGCCAGAGCCGCGGCATCCCCACAGAAGGCTCGTCTCCCTGCCCTCGCGCTGTCCCGGCACATGAGCCTGCTCTGGGGGTGGGGGGATGGAGTCCCGGTCCCACAAAGCCCACCAGCTCCTGCCCGCTGGACAGTCACACACGGACCTCCGCAGGTGCTGCCCTGGCCCGGGAGCAGACGGCTCTCCCGCCGGGGTGCGATCGGGCACGGGCCGGGCTGCCTCCACAGCACGTGGGGTCTCACGTGGCCAGCGGCCAACTCCACATGTCCGAGCCACATCTACAGGCCCGGAGCCTTCGCTGGTCCGGGGTGGGGGGCGCTTCTAGCTCCTAAGCTGGCCTCCCGGCCCCACCCCCGGCCTCTAGCAGCCCCTCGGGCCTCTCTGTCCTCTCTGCCCTCCCCTGAACTGGACCCAGCCAGGAGCAAGAGACCGCCATGCTGGCCCTCACCCTGACCTCGGGGAAAGGGACTCCCCAGGCCCAAGCAGGCCCACCCCCCAGTGCAGCTTGTCAACTCCCAGAGCTGGGGCTCAGGGGCACCGAACCAGGCCCACACGACGGCAGATCAGGGGCTCAGGGCACCCGTGCACACCCAGGAGGGCTGCGTCTGCTGTGGGGGTGGTGCTGGGGGCGGGGGCGGGGTTCCACCCGCACAGCCCCTTCCCCACCGGGGGCCGGTTCCTGCGGAGGCCGTGCGTCCCAGGACGGGGACCTCAGAGAATGGGCACTGGCCTTGAGGGGCTGACCTCAGACCCCACCTGCTGCGGCCCCCTCCACTTGCTTCCCCACTCTGGCCCCCCTCCGCCCTCAACCCCGTGTCTGACTCCCTGCGGCCCGACTCCTGAGGTCAGAGAAGTCTTGGAGACATGAGGCCCGGAGGACCAGCCAGGATGGACATGCCCGAGGCCAGCTCGGGGGTGGCGTGTGGGTGCCGGTCCGGGAGCTCCGTGGTCCACGGCCCAGCAGTTCTCCCGGGAGACTTTGGCCACAGGGAGTGGGGGTCCCTGAAGCCCCCGCTCCCCCACGGCCTTACTGGGTGGCAGGACCTTGTGTGCTGAAGGGACCGGACACCGGGGCCCCCTCAGGCCAGCCCGGCTTCAGGGCAGAATGGGGTGTGGGCCCGAGGGCCAGGCAGGTGACCCGGGAGCACCACTGACCAGCCAGAGACTCTGGGCCGCCCGGCGAGAGACAAAGCAGAAGAAGTATGAAGCCTGGGGGACACTCGGGGATGGGGCCATGGAACCTGGTGCCCAGGGGCCACAGCAGCTCCACCCACAGGCCAGGCTGTAACCTGCACATCTGGTGACCCTGGTGGGATGTGACAAGACCCCACAAGGGTCCAGGCCAGTCCCTGGAAGAGCAGAGGACGCCGGAGGCCAGAGCCCCGGGGCTGAGCCTGCTTCTGCCCCCGGCGCCAGACGGAGCAGCGCCTGCCCCAGGAGCCTGGGGGGCCAACCACACGGGCCCCCAGTGATGGTCACGGACACGCCCCCGCTGGTGGGTCTGCTGTTGCCGTTGTGGGACCTGCTCCCACCTCTTGCTCTGGGGCCCCGTGTCCAGGGTGTCCGCGGTGAGCTCCAGGACCCCGCGGGCATCCCTGGGGATGGGAGCAGCGTCCTCTGGGGCCATGTGGAGAGAAGGGCCCCTGAGGCACACACTGGCTCCCACTCGCAAACACTTGGTGGTCCGAGGGAGCTCGCGGCCGTCCTGTCCAGGCGCGGCCCCCCTCGTGAGGCCCTGTTTCCCTGGGTCCTCTAACGGATGGGCCAGACTCCCCACATACTCCCAGAGCCTCCACCAGTCCCCCGCCACCGGCCCGTTGGGAACCTTATGCTGCAGTCGGAACGTGGGTATTCGCTATCCCTGTGCTGGGGGGATCTCGCACACGGACCACAGCACAGAGAACGCTAGGATTCTCACCCACATCCAGCCGCCATCACCAAGTGGCCAGTCTGGTCCCAGCCATGCCCCTCCACTCACTGTCCAGACGACTCTCGGGCAAGCCCCGGACACGCACCCCCGCAGACAGGTCACTCTCCGTTGCCCTCCTACCATCACCCCGTCCGGAAAGTGCACAGGCAATGCTTGTATATCGTCACATTTTCCCGACCGCCTCACGGATGGGTTTGGGGTGGTTTCTTTGCATCCAGACCCCCACAGAACTCACACGGCCCTGCGGGCTACATCCCCGAAGCTCCCCGTTCATCAGGAAGCACCCCCCTGGAATTAGTTGCAAGAACAAGTTTCCCACATTCCGGATTTTATGGATCATGCCGTATCCTGTCTTCTACACTCTATCCCTCGTTGGACCTGATTGGTTTGAGGTCAAGTTTGTCGGCAAGACTGCTTCAGAGGTGAAGGCACCTGAGCGCTGATGGGTCCCCTCCAAGAGACTGGCCGGCGGGCAGCGGCTGGGGCGCGGCCAGCTAGAGTCACCTGCCGTCAGGCTCCCCATCTTCAGTCGTCATGGTTTTCGCAGCTGCCGGTGACACTTCCTGGAATGGGGTCAGCAAACCACAGCAGCCACGGGCCAAATCCTGCTCACCACTGTTTTTGCAACTAAAGTTTTATTAGAACACGGCCCCCTGCATTTCTTCCCACACCATCTGTGGCTTCTTTCGTGGTACAGTGGCAGCAGTGGGCTGGGTTCTCAGATCTCCCCCCACCCCCTGCCGCCCCACTGCCCAGATTTCCTGCCCTAATTCCCAGGACGGTGCGTAAATACCCAACGATATCGCTCCTGTGTCTGTGTTCTGTTTTTCGGCAAGAGGATTTTGTAGACCGAATTCAGGCCACCCGTCGGTTTGACTTTAAAATAGATTCCCCGGGTGGGCTCAACCTAATCGCACAAGGTCTTCCAAAGCGGCTGGTGTCAGAAGAGGACGTCAGAGCAGTTCACGGTGACAGACTTCACATGGGTGGGGGGGCTTCTCCGGGGCCGAGCGAGGCCCTCACTCACAGCCAGCCGGCAGGCGGCACCCTCGGTCCTGCACCTACAAGGGGCTGAATGCCACCGACAGCCCGGCGGGGCCCAGCGGGGGTTCTCACCGGATTCTGCAGGGAGCGGCCCACCTTGTTTCCAGCCCGTGAGGCCCCGAAGCAGAGACCCCTGCAGAACCACCCAGACGTCCGTCCGTCTGAATGGGGCTGGTATTCACTACGCAGGCAGGGGAAATGATTACAGTGCTGGCACTGGGCGGCCAGGGCCTGCGGATCCCAAAATATTTACTCTCTGGCTCTTTATAGAGCAAACATGCCGGAGATCGGGGTTCCTCGACCTTGGCTTTACTGGCACTTCCTGTGCGGTGTGAGGCTTTATCACAGACCCGGTGACTGGAGACAGCACCCTCCCATGGCCTGTGTGGGTGGGCAGTCTGGGCACACCTCGCTGGCTTCTCCACAGGCGGGCGGCTGGCCGGGGCTGCGTTCTCATCTGAAGGCCCCACTGGGCGAGGACCCCGTGTGGCTGTGGGCGGAGCTCCTGGCCATGCTGTAGAACTCAGGGCAGACCTGCGTCCTGCAAGTGAGCCCGCGGCAGAGAGAGAGAGAGAGAGACTCCCCCAGAGAGGCCCCCCGCCTCTGGACCCTGTGTTCAGGGGCTCCCCCGATGGGCTCAAGTCCAGCAGGAAGACCTCCCTGATTACCTCAAAGGCACTGGTCAGGGGCTTTAACTCCCTCTGTAGAATCCCTCATCTTTGCCCCAGCCCGCTGACTGGACCGCACCCAGGCGAGGGCGTGGAGCATGACCGCGTGACTCGTGGGGACAGGGGCCGCAGGACGTGTCCCAGCTTTGGATCAATGTCCCAACACATTTGAAAGAGACTACAGGACACCTAAGTCTCCTCATGAGCTAAGGCAGGAAAAGATTTCTTAAACCATAGTTGAACGGAAAATAGAATCGATGTATTTTACTACATTTAGGTCTAGTTAACTAAGTTCTGTTCATCAAAAGACACCGTAAAAAAGGTTCAAGGAAAAGTCACAAATTGGAGGATGTGTTTGGAACGTGCGTAAAAAGCAAAGCTTTAAGTGTACAGAATAAACGGCCAAGTCCCGCAGGTCGGTAAAAGGATGGAACAGGTAACAATCGGGGCGCCTGGGTGGCTCAGTCAGCTGAGCATCCGACTTCGGCTCAGGTCATGGTCTCTCGGTTTGTGAGTTCGAGCCCCGCGTCGGGCTCTGTGCTGACGGCTCAGAGCCTGGAGCCTGCTTCGGATTCTGTGTCTCCCTCTCTCTCTGCCCCTCCCCTGCTCTGTCTCTCTCTCTGTCTCAAAAATAAATAAAAAACATTTTAAAAAAATTAAAAAGAACAGAACAGGTAACAATAGAAAGTGGGCAAACTATTCAAACAGCCATTCTGCAATCGTGAGATGGAAATGGCGGTAAATGCTCAAAGCAGATCATCTCCCTGACGTGTAATCAGGGAGCGCAGATTAAACCAGCACCGATCGGTAGACTTTTCTCCACAGAAGACACACACGTGGCCAACAAGCACGTGGAAAGACGGTCAACAGAAACCCATCGCACCTGCCGGGATGGTACGTTCCAGAAGGAAGGCAGTAGCGAACAGTGCTGGCGAGAGTGTGCGGGCACCGCGGTGCCCTGGGAAACGGTCTCGCGGTTCTGCAAAAAGCCAAACGTCGAGTTACCGTGTGACCTGGCCATTCCAGTCCCGGGTATCCGCCCAACTGAAATGAAAACGTACCTCCACGCAAAAACGTGCACGCGAACGTTCAAAACCACGGAGAGGAGACAACCGCATGCCCGCCAACTGGTGGAAGGGAAACGAGATGTCTGGGATCCCTGTGACGGCCTGTCATGTGGCCGCCAAAGGAGACAAAGCCCTGACGCGCCCCACAATGTGGAGGAACCTTGAACACGTGCTCCGTGAGAGAAGCCGGCCGCAGAAGACCTCGCGTGGTAGGATTCCGCTCCCTGTTGTACGAAGCGCCCAGGATAGGCCAGTACGTAGACGCTGAAAGGAGCTGAGTGGTTGCAGGGGCTGCAGGGATACTGGGGGTGGCAGCTAAGAGGAACGGGGTCTCTACGGGGGTCCAGAGATGTTCGCGGCTGCACAGCCCCGTGGATGTACCAAAAGCCCCGAATTGTGCGTCGCGTGCGGATGGTATCTCAACACGGCTGGGTAAAAAAATCACACCGATTACCATTGCAGCATCCAGATGGGCTAACGGTTAAGTGCCCGACGGAGCCAAGCTCTGCGGACGATGCCGGCGATCAGGAGGTCTGCCACCAAAAGGGGACCGGGTGCGGCCCTTTACCCGGGCCGCTGGGCATTACCCGGGAAAGGTGAAAGCACGTAAATGTCACGACACACGCGTCCGCGAACGGTCACCGCGGCCCCAGATTCGCCGTGGAGCAAATGCCCGCCCGAGAGGGATGGCAAAGCCACGTGGACACACAATGGCTAATTTCCAGGAGGGTGCGCTCGCCCTGAAGAACGTGGACCATTTGCGCGGCTGAAGAAGGTAGGAAAAGGGTGTGCGTGCAGTGTGGCCCCGTTCGTGCAGCCCTGAGAAACCGGGGGGGGCGGGGGGCGCTACGGTTTAGGAACCCGTCCTAAGGGGTCACGATAAGGGAAGGCAAGAGAGCTCTTTGCTCAAAACGTAGGGGGTGTCGGGTGTCTGACCGGGAGACTGCTCCACAGGAAGCAGGTCTCTTGGCAGAAACAGAAGGCTCGAGAAACTTCGCGCCTGGAAAGGGCCCAGCACGGGACTGTCTGCCGACTTTGTGCTTAGCAATGTCGACCTGGGGAGCAAACGCTCAGGTAAAACCAAGCAAAAATTAACCGAAAACAATAAAGTGAGTAAATTTTAGGGATAAAAAGCAGTAGAAACTAAATATTAGCTGGTAGCAGGTACAGGGGGAGAAAGACTGGGGGTGAAGGCGACGCAGAGATTAACAATAAACACAGTGAATAATGCCTGTCTTACCTCTAATGCACATTTAATCGGACGTACGGCAAACTTCCCGTCTCGATGTACGGTCCTGTGAGTGCCCCACACGCCACACCCGTGTCCTCCCAGCGCTCGGGGTGCAGGAAAGGGAACCCCAAAGTGGCCCCATCCCCCCCGCTTCTGTGAGTGTTTATTTTTGTCGAATTTTGCCCTCCTCTCTGGCTGACACAGTCTCAAAAGTGCGGTGGGTCTGCGCCCCCCCCCATGGTGCACCCCCAGTTTAGGGAACCCCCATATTGTATAAGGGCCCCTAGCAAACCCACCGCCTTGCACCCGGAGGGAGACATTACCCACGTGGTTCTGGACACCTGCTCTCAGTTTTACTCATTCTACTAACGTTGGCTGGATGGAAATTTAGATCACTCATTTTAAACCTCTGTTCTTTACTAAGATGACCATGTTAAACTATTCACTTCCTTCTCAGCAATAACTGTGTCCCACGATGGTGTGTTTTTCTTTTCATTTTTATTTGGCTCAAATGCTCGAATTTCCCTTGGAATTCCTTTTTTTGGGGGAAGGTGGGGAGGAGAATATCAAATATTTCGGGACTTTTCTAGGCATCTTTATTTTTTTTTAACTTTTTTTAAAAACGTTTATTCATTTTTGAGAGACAGAGACAGAGCATGAGCGGGGAAGGGACAGAGAGAGGGAGACACAGAATCGGAAGCAGGATCCAGGCTCCAAGCTGTCAGCACAGAGCCCGCCGCGGGGCTCGAACTCACGGACCGGGAGATCGTGACCTGAGCCGAAGTCGGACGCTCAACCGACTGAGCCACCCAGGCGCCCCTCTAGATATCTTTAAAGAAATTTTTTTCTAATTGCCATTGGGTTCAGGTAAACTATTCCATGAGACTTAAATCTTTTGAAAGTTAAAAAAAATTGTTTTTAATGTTTATTTATTTTTGAGAGAGACAGAGCGCAAGAGGGGCAGGGGCAGAGAGAGCCAGAGACACAGAGGCCGAAGCAGGCTCCAGGCTCTGAGCTGTCAGCACAGAGCCTGACTCGGGGCTCGGACTCACGAGCAGTGAGATCATGACCTGAGCCTGAGTCGGACGCTCAACCGACTGAGCCACCAGGCGCCCCTCTCAGGAGCCTCTAAATGGCACGTTCAGTTTCTCTAGGCGGTTGAGGGCCATTCAGATGACCTGTTTTGTCTCAGTTGAATACAAGTAGTCTGTGAGTTTTTAGGGACTTCTCCGCTTCTGCCAATCTGTCAGACTGGCCGAGCGCAGAGCCGCTCTAGTGTTCCAGCGTTTTTTTGTCGCTGCAGACCGCTTACCTCCTCCCCAGGCACGCAGAGCTTGCAAAGACCTCGTCTCTCCCCTGGTGAGAACAGCCGTCTTGTCCCCAGGCTTACTGTTGGGGCACGGTGCACTCCGAGGCCGTGGCCCTCCTGGGGTTTGGACGGACGCCCTAGGTGTGTACCAGGTTCCCCGCTTTGCTGCTGTCGCCTTGCCGAGCACTCTGAAACTCTGAGCTCTTTCAGTGCCCCCGCTGCCGCTTTCAGCCGGGCCCCTGGATCTCCCCCTGCACGTGCTTGGTTCAGGGGTCGGGGGCCCTGGATTTGGAGGGTGTTACGTGCAAATGGAGGGTCCCCTCTCTGTGGCTCCCTCTTACCTGGGGTGTCCTCTGTCACCCCAGGCCCTGCCCTCTGACCTCCGAGTTCACCAAGGTTGAGACTGCTGCTCGTGCCGGGGCCACCCTGCTGCGCGGGCCGGAGACCCTCGGTTCCAGAGCCCCCGGGGCTCGCCCTCACGTCGAAGCTCATCAAGCTTCTGCCAAGTCCTTTTAAGGAGTCAAGAATGTGTATATTTTGTCTGCAGAGGGCTAGTCTGACACAAGCTGCCTGCAATTTCTGGAACGCAGCATGCACAGAGGATTTAACCGCACGGTAACAAGCCCCATCTAGCAGGACCCATGCAGTTCTCTGTCCCCGACAGAGTCACCGTTCTCCTCAGGCTCACATTTGCGCTAACCGATGACCTAAGCCCACCGCCTTAGTCTCGTGTACTTTCGTGAATGTGTCCCATACTGACCCCCCATCTCTGATCATACAAGAGAGTTAGGAAAACAAAATAACAAGAACCTGTAAAATGCATCCTGAGCCTGAAAAAAAAAAAAAAAGACGTTCTAAACTAGCCGGAGGGCAAAGAATAACTCATAATGGGGGTCAGATAGAGCTTGGCACAAGGTGATGATGAAAACAGGAAATACTGTGGAGCAGAGTCTCGGGAATGCGGCTGACGCCGTGCTTGGGAAAACCGGAAGCTCTCCGCTGGAAAGGAAGCCGGGCTGAGGTCAGCAGGGCGGTCACCTTGCGTATGAAGGAGAAGACAGGGCAAATAACCGCCCTCCAGAATTTGAGGGAAACGCGTTTTTAAAATGCAGTAGGAATTGATGACATTGAAAACAAAGACGTATCACAAGTGCTCCCAAGACCCAAGGGGGTGTGGGGGGAAACCACCCACAACACCAATGGCAAAAAGGAGACAAACGCAGATGCATCCGAAACTTTGCACAATAACGAGAGAATGCTATAAACAGCTTTATACAAAGCAATTTGAATTGTTTTTGGGATAAACGAGCTCACAGAAAAAGATAACATTGAACCGACTCAAGAACAATAAAACCCAAAGGTATCTGCCCCTTGGAAGACACGAAATCAGAGGTCGAACATCCACAAGGAGGAAAGAAAATCAAAGCACAGGAGTTCCGATCTCACACAGGTGCTCTGCTGAATATAAACATAAGTGGGTTTTACCATCCCTTTTATGAGGCTGGTATGACTTCACTACCAGAAGCAGACAATAACAGTCAAGAAAGAAGAGGTCCAAGGTGATCTTATTTTAAATGCAAAAATCCTAAACGAAATGTCAGCAGGTCATGTCCGGAAGCGTGTAACAAACCCTCCCAAACCAATGTGGGTTTGTTCCAGGAGCGTAAAATGGCTTAACGTTGAAAACTGCATTCATGTAAGGCCACGTCTGAGGGGGAGTTCAGGACGATGCCTCATTCGGGGTGACGGGAGCATCTTTTGGCCGACCGGTCAGAGGCCCCCGGAATCAGCAGCGAGCAAAGCCAGGGAGCTTCCATTCCGGGGCAGGGCAGGGGCGGGGGGTGGGGGGGGACAACAGGAATGGAATGAGCAAGGACAAAGACACCTGCTTTGAGTACAAGTAAAACGCACTACACTGTTACACGGCCCCTACCTTTGCCAGGGCCCTTGCGTCTTAACAGCCACTGTTTCAGAGTGATGCTTGCTAGTGATGGGACGGAAGCCTGTTCTCTCTCCGTCTCTGTCTCTCTGTGTCTCTCTTCCTCTCTTTCCAGTTACTAAATACAAGGACATTCTTGACAACACTGCTCTTTTATATTAATTTTAGAATCAGCTTGTCTAGTCCCCTGGGAAACTCTGTCCTGTCTGTCTGTCTCTCCATTAATTTAGTTTCCTTTTAATCCTTTGACACGTTGTTTGTAATTCTCTGTTTCTTTTTTTTTTTTTTTTTTTTTTTTATTTATTTTTGGGACAGAGAGAGACACAGCATGAACGGGGGAGGGGCAGAGAGAGAGGGAGACACAGAATCGGAAACAGGCTCCAGGCTCCGAGCCATCAGCCCAGAGCCTGACGCGGGGCTCGAACTCACGGACCGCGAGATCGTGACCTGGCTAAAGTCGGACGCTTAACCGACTGCGCCACCCAGGCGCCCCTGTAATTCTCTGTTTCCACAAAGGTCATAAACATGTTTGTTAGTTACCTTTTTTGTTACTGTTGTAATTGATACATGTAATTCTGAAGCGTATTGTCTGTTGCTCCTAGTTTGGAGAAAGGCATTTCATTTTTGTGGTTGTTGTATATTAATCTTTTATCCAGGAGCCTTGCTACATTCTCCTATCAAGTTTTTTCTGGAGATTCTCTAGGTTTTCGCAGTGACATCGCCTGAGAATGCTAAGAACTTTCTTCCTTTCATATCCCGGTCCTTTTTCTCCCTCCCCTATCGATCTGGTTGGTCTGTAGACTGGCGAGGCTTCCTGCCAATGTCTAAGAAAAAATGGTGACAGTAGGCATTCTTGTTATATTCTTGATCCGGGACGGATGCTTTTAATATTTTACCATCCAATATAGTATTTGCCATAGATTTCTGGTAGCTAACTTATCAAGCTAAAGAACTTCCCTTTGGTTTCTAATTGGTTATGATACTTTTTATAAAAAAAATAATGAATAGACGTTGAATTTCATGAGGAAAATTTCCACAGCTTATAAGATGAACATACGGTTTTTCTTCTTTTTTCTCTTAATGGATTTTCTCGAAACATGTTTAGAATTCAATTTATTGTTGGGGTGCCTGGGTGGCTCAGTCGGTTGAGTGTCCAACTTCGTCTCAGGTCACGATCTCTCGGTTGGTGAGTTGGAGCCCCGCGTCAGGCTCTGTGCCGACTGCTCGGAGCCTGGAACCTGCTTCGGATTCTGTGTCTCCCTCCCTCTCTCTGGCCCTACCTCGCTTGCTCTCTGTCTCTCTCTCAAAAATAAACATCCAAAACAACTTAGAATTCGATTTATTGTTTTTGACTAATATGTTCACATGGCTCTAAATGAAAAGGGGTGTGCAGTCAAAGCTCTCGATGGACGGTTTTCCCTCTCCACCCCCCACCCCCCTTCCTCCCAGAAGACTCTTGGGTCCCCAGGTTCATTTGTGTCCATCCTGAGATATCCTGTAGAAAAAAGGGAGATTAAAATACATTATTTGAATTCCTCTTTCCTGTGTATATCATACTAATTATTCTGGGCCATGTTTTTTTCTTTTGTTTTTGTTTTGGCTTAACAAATGTCTCCGAGATCATTCCCCGGAGTGTGTACAGGGACCCTCCTTACTCTCATTTCTAGCGTAGCCCTCCAGTGCTCCATTGTACCTGGCGTTCCACATGTACCTAGCCAGCCCTCTCGGGATGGACGTCTAGGTCTGGCGGACCCCTGCTAGCGTGCGTGGGGCTGTGGTGACGGCACCGCACACGTTCCGTCCGCACACGCACGAGGGTGTCTGCACGACAAATCCCGGAATGAGAACTGGTGGGTCAAAGGTTACGTACACTTGAAACTCAATGCATTTTATCAAATTCCCTTTCCCAGAAGTTGGTCTGATTTATATTTCCTCCAGCAAAGCACGCGAGACTTGTTGCCCCATTCTCTTGTTTCACAAACCTGTGTGCATGTTAAAGGCTTTGTTTTGTTCTGTTTTTCTCATCTGATGAGAAACTGATGGTATCTCTGTTCTCATCCACATTTCTTTTATTATGAGGGGCTTTGAACACGTCTTCATATAGTTAGGCCGATTATACTTCCTTTCCTCTGAATGCTTGCTTATCTCGGTTGTCAGTGTTTCCACTGGTTCTTGTTAAGAAGATTATTTACAGGAGCTCCCCATATATTAGGGAAACGCAACCCCTTCTGTGATTGCCATTCATTCCGAGTTGGTCAGTGGCCTTTTGACCTGGCCTACTTAGGGTTTTACCTAATTAAACGCTTAAAAAACTTTCAACTTAATCAAACGTAAAAGAAAAAAGTGTACGTAACCAAATTCGTCAGTCTTTCAGGTGTTTGGCCTCTGGGTTCAGTGTCACACTTGGAAAGGCCGTCCCGGCTCTGAGGCACTAAAGCGACGCAAGTAAAAACCAGAAGAAAAACCACTAACGATGACGATGAGGGCTAACTCACGTCTAGCGGGTCATCTGGGCCAGGCCGTTTGGTCCAAGAGGGAACTCCGCCATTATTACATCGTACAGATGACGAATGAGAGGCACGGGGGCTGGTGACCTTCACAAGCTCACAGAGGTCATGCTTGGCCCCGCCGGGATTGGAACCCGCCACCTCCAGACAGTCTTGTCATCTCCGCTCCACCGCTGCCCGTTGCTTGCTGCGTTCCTTCGACAGTTCCACCTTTTACTGTTAGATCATCTGTACACCTGGGACTGGTTTCCACGGAGCGGGAGGCATGTCCTCCCGGCCGTGAAATAACGATCGCATCACCACCTTTTCCAACCCTCCATCTTCCTCCCGTTTGAAATGCCTCATGACCTCAGCCTCCGCCCTGTCACTGCTTTGGGTGTGCCCCGTCCCCAGGGAGCTCGGTCAGTGATGCCTGTGGCCTTCAACTCCACATATCCACTGACCCTCAGCCCAGACCTCTTGCCTGAACTCGACTCCAGAATCCGACCCATGGCTGCACCGCAAGCATGTCCCCTCCAAGCCTTCTCCTTCCTCTGATGTCCCCAGCTCTGCAAAGGGAGGCTCTCTTCCCTCAGGCCGTGCAGACTCCTTCTCTCATACCCCACTCATACCCCACCCCTATCAGCCAAGTTCTCGCTCAAAACACACAAAATACATTGAAACAGCTATTGGGAGCTGTGCGTTCTGTTATTTCCCTCCAGACCACTCAGCGGGGTCTAGGTAGACATTGGGGTCACCAGCTCATGGCAGGTCACGTTGGTGCCCTTGTTCCATTTTGTCTGTAAGCCTAGTGTCCATACATAATGACATTCCAGAGACAGGAGGGTCACTGTGATGAGGTTAGGTCTGCTCAGTCGGTTGAGCGTCCCACATCAGCTCAGGTCATGATCTCACGGTTCATGAGTCTGAGCCCTACATCGGGCTCACTGCTGTTATCACAGAGCCTGCCTCAGATCCTCTGTCGCCCTCTCTGCCCCTGTCACGCTCACACTCTCTTCTCTCTCCAAAATAAATAAATATTTTTAAAAGGCATATGATAAAAATAAAAATAAACATGAAGACACAAAACACCAATAGGTTAAAAGTAAATAGACAGAAATAGATACACCACGGTAACCCTCATCATCAGAGAAGAGAGTGGCATATATTAACTTCAGACTCTTACGGAACCAGGCTGGATCACTGGCGGAAAAACCAAGCAGCACTCAGAGATCTTGGTGGATCGGAGTTTTATTTTATACCGGTGGGCTCAGAGGAGATCCTTCTCCAGATGTCTGAGTCTTGCGCACAAGCAAGGGGGACAATTTCTCATAATGCGTTACTTCTGCGTCCCGCGCTGGTACTAATCTGGCTCACACGGCAAGCAGGGCAGGAAGAAGAACCTGGAAGGAGTTTCTAAGCTAGGAACTAGAATTATGTTAGTCCCATCAGCCATCTTACGGTGCAGAACTTTACTTATTTTCCCAACAAGACAAAGTACGTTTTGTGCAAAGAATATTATCAAGCATAAAAAAGTCATTTCATAGTGGTAAGTGGGTCCATTCATCAAGAGGTGTAACAATCCTACACGTTAACGCACCTGATAACAGTGCTTTAAAATACATAAGGCAAAAGTTAATGGCGTTGAAAGGAGAAGTAGACAAACCCACAACGACAGTAGGAGAGTTCAACAACTCTGTCAATAATCGCGGCAACAAGTAAGCAGAAAGTCAGGAAGGAAGTGAACGCGATCCCCGCTGCCAACCCAATGGACATAATTGACATTCATAAAACACTCCACCCTGAAAACAGCAGAATTCACATTCTTTTCAGGTACCCATGAAACATTTACCAAGGTAAACCATACTTCGGGCCGTAAAACAATTCTTAAATAAGCTTAAAAGGATTCAAATCAGACCAAGTGCGGCTACCGTAGAATCGAATTCTAAATGTAAAAGAGGGCAGTATGTGGGAAACCCCCAAATCCCGGGGGGTGGGGGGTGGTGTGAGTGGGGTGGGCAGAATTCTAAGGTGGACTTGTGACCTGTGCCCTCTGGTGTTGGTGTTACTCCTGTGAATTTTCTGTTAAACAAAGGGATTTTTGCATACGTAATTAAGGTACTATTCAGTTGACTTTAAGACGGGGAGATTGGATGGGCCCAACCTAGTCAGAGAGTTCTAAGTCCGAGATCTGAAGCTTGAGGGAGAAGAGGTTCATTGTCACTTCGGTCGGTGGAGGGGCATGAGGAGGACCTGAGAGGGGCCTCTGGGAGCTGCGAACGGCAGTCAGGTGGCCACCAGGAGGCCCGGACTTCAGTCCTCCGACGGCAAGGGCCTGAGTTCTGCCAGGCGGGTGTCCGTGCAGGAGAGGACCCACGCTGTCCCGCCACATCCTGGCCTCCGGGACCGGGTGAAAATAAGGGGGTGTTGTTTGAAGCCTCTATTTGCATAACCGGTCATTCAGCGGCAGGAAACTGATACAATATAGAAAGCAAACAACAACACTCGGGTATAACACATGCGTCAAAGAAGGAAAACCAGAAAGCATTTCAAACAGAATGAAAACGGAAACACGATGTCACCATTGATTGGACGTAACATGGATGGACCTCGAGGGGACAGGGCTGGGTGGGAGGAGTTGGAAAGGCAAAAACACCATGTGATTTCACTCGCACGCACGTGGAGTTTAAGAAACAAAACAAAGGAGCAGAGAAAGAGAGACAAAGGATCAGACTCTGAACTTCAGAGGGCACGCGTGTCCGGTGGCGGAGGAGGCCGGGGCGGTGACAGGGGCGGGGACTCAGGCGTGTGCTCCTGGCAGGCACCGAGGAGGACCGAGCAGGACTGCTGAGTCACCATACCGCGCACCTGAACCTAATACAATGCGTCCGTTAGCCACACTGGGACTTAAGAAGTAAATTAGTTTTTAACAAGTTCATTGGATCTGGCTTAAGTCACATGAGAAAAGAGGAGAGGTCTCAAATCTATGACCTCAGCCTCCGCTTGAAGAGATCGGAGAAGGAAAACAGATGAAATCTGAGGTCGGCAGAAGAAAGGAAGCGATGGACGTGAGGGCAGAAATCTATGAAATTGGAAACGGAAAATCAATGAAACCAAAGCTGGTTTTTTTTTCAGATTAAACAACTTAATCAACCTTTTACGCGTCGGATTGATGCAGACAATGAGAGCAGACACGGATTGTCGGTATCAGGAGAGAGACCCTGGTGGTTATCACAGATGCAGCAGAAGCGTGAAGGAGAGGAAGGGACTGCGACAAGCACCTTTCTTCCAGTTCATCCACGGAGGCGAACTGACCACACGCCCCGGCTTTGCCGAAGGAGGCGCGCGAGCCAGATGACCTCAAACCGACCAAGAAATTGAAATTGTGCTTTAAAGCCTTAGAGACGTCCAGGACAGGACGTCTTCATGACGGATCCTACCCAAAACCCAGGAAGGAAATAACGCTCATTCTACGTGAACTATTCCAGAAATTTGAAGGGAAGGAAACAGTTCCCGGGGCTCCTCGAGGCCGGAGTTGCTCTGCGCCCATAACCAGGCACAGGTGTGAGTTATCAGAAACAAAACTACAGGCCGTGAACAGAAATGCAAACATTCTTAACAAAATCTTAACATGACACAGATAATACGCAACCAAGTGGGGCTTCTTCCCGGCATGCCGGGTGGTTGTGACATTTGAAAACTGATGAATTTTATTCATCATATAAACAAACAGACTAAAAGAAGCGAAAGTGTGTGATCATCTTCAAATGTGCAGAAGATGCATTTTATAAAACCTACCCTCCATTCCTGAGAGAAGGTCCCAGAAAACGGAATAAAAGGGAAATCCCACAACCTGATGACAGGCGTCTATAACACCACCAGGGCGGACATGGCCTTTCCTGGTGCAGGACAGAGCACTCTCTCCGCCGACAGGAGAGAGGGAGGGTGCCTGCCGTCACCCCTCCGGTCCGATGACGTGCTCGAGGTCTTGCCAGTACAAGCAGGGAAGGAAAGCAAAGCATCCAGAGCAGAAAGAAAATAAAACTGACTCTATTTGAGGAAGACACAATCATCTTCTTAGAGACCCTACAAAATCTGTGAGTTGCTAGAATCAACCTGGGAGCTCAGCGGGTTTGTAGGATAGAAGGTCAGCACACAAAATCCGTTGTGTTTCTTTCTTTCTTTCTTTCTTTCTTTCTTTCTTTCTTTCTTTCTTTCTTTCTTTTTAATGTTTATTTATTTTTGAGAGAGAGAGAGATAGAGGGAGAGAGAGAGAGCATGAGCAGGGGAGGAGCAGAGAGAGAGGGAGACACAGAATCTGAAGCAGCTCCAGGCTCCGAGCTGTCAGCACAGAGCCCGAAGCGGGGCTTGAACTCATGAACCACGAGATCATGACCTGAGCCGAAGTCGGACGCTCAACCGACTGAGCCGCCCAGGCGCCCCTATTATTGTATTTCTTACACTAGAAACGAACATTTGGAAATCGAGGTTTCAAAATGCCATTTTAAAAAGAATAAAAAAATAGAAAATATTTGTAGGTAAATCTTACAAAAGCCATCTAAGACTCGCACTCTGAAAACTAAGATGCTCCGAGAGAAGGTAGGAAGCTGAAGTAACTAATGGACAGAGGCAGGGTTCACGGACAGGAAAAAATTCCATGTGACCGGGGTGCCTGCTGTTCCCAAGCTGCTGTATAGATTCAACCCAGTGTGAATCAAACCCCGGGAGTTTTTTTTTTTCTTTGTTTCTTTCTTTTTGTTTTTTTTTTTTTTGTTGTTGTTGTTTTACAAATTAACAAGCTCATTCCAGACTATGTAAAAATGCAAGGATGTAAGGGAGGTGAACTCACTTTGATGCAGATGAACAGTGAATGACTCAGTGACCTGACCCGGAGACTCCGGTCGGAGCAGCGTCCACGAGTGAGGTCGCCCAGTTTTCAGCCAGGTTGCCGAGGCAATCCCGTGGAGAAAGGATTGCCTTTGCAAGAATTAATTGAAAAGGGAGGGTATACCTCATGTTGGAGATCAGACTGTGTAGCTTGTGGAAGAAAGCAGGGATGAAAATCTTACTGACCTTGAGCTCGGCAAAGATTTATTAAACACGATACTTGACATGGGGCGCCTGGGTGGCTCAGTCGGTTAAGCGTCCGACTTCAGCTCAGGTCACGATCTCGCGGTCTGCGAGTTCGAGCCCCGCGTCGGGCTCTGGGCTGACGGCTCGGAGCCTGGAGCCTGCTTCCGGTTCTGTGTCTCCCTCTCTCTCTGCCCCTCCCCCGTTCATGCTCTGTCTCTCTCTGTCTCAAAATAAATAAACGTTAAAAAAAAATTAAAAAAAAACACGATACTTGACAGAAAAAGCAGTATAAAAGAAAACAATCAATAAATTTGAATTCACCAAAAAAATTTTTGAACTTCTCTTCGAAAGACACTGTCAAAAGGATGCGAGAAGAAACCACCAGCTGGGAGAGAATATTTGCAAAACACGTATATTTTGCAAAACGACAAAGGACGTGTAGCTGGCATATATAAAGAACTTTCCCCACCAACGATAAGACGGGTGGACCGATAAAGAAATGGGGAAGGGTCTGCAGGCACGCTCCACGAAGATTCACAAGTGGCCGATGAGCGCCTGAAAAGATGCCCAAATTCCTAAGTCATTCGGGACGCGCCAAAGAAACCCACGGCGAGAGGCCACGAAACACCTAGTAGAGCGGCTAAGATGGGAAGTAGGGACCCTACCAAGTGCCGGTGAGGGCACTGGAGCCACCGGGGCCCCCACGCGGCGCTGGCGCGAGGGGAGAGCCACACAGGCACTTTGCAGAGGCCGTCTGGACAGGCCTTTGAACATCCCGCATGCCCCTCCCCACGAGGCAGCAATCTGTTCCACGGGACAGTCAGGCATACACCCCCGCGAAGACGGGTACGTGAATGTTCTAGCAGCTTTGTTTGGAACAGCCAGAAACCGGAAGCCGCCCAAATGTGCGCCCGTGCTGAAAAGGAGGGACAGGTTGCGACACGTGCATGTTCTAGAACACTATTCATCGATGAAAAGTAATGTGACATCGATCGTGGCAGGCAGAGCAACGTCCCGGAAGACGGGCGTGCCCCGACCCTCGAACGGCGGGTGGCACCGGAGGAGAGGTTGCAGACGGCGTTAGGATTGCTAGGCAGCTGACCTTGAAAGAGGGAGATCATCCTGGATTAGCTGAGGGAGCCCTGTCATCACAGGGGGGCTTAAGGTGGGAGAGGGGCGTGTGGCTTCCCGGAAGGAGGGCCGGAGGGAGACCACAGGGGACTGGCCGCCGTGGCTGCGTCTGGAGATGGAAGGCGGCCACAAGCCGAGGAGTGTGGGGCCTCGAGCGGCCAGAAAGGACAAGGAGCCGGGGTGTCCTTGGAGCCTCTGAGGGAGCATGGCCCAGAGACACCTGGGTTTTGGCCCAGTGAACCCCACTCAGGTTTCTGACGTCCGGGATCGTAAAATGATATATTCGTGTTGTTTTGAGACACTGAGAGAATGGTCATGTGTTCCTGGGCAACGGTAAAGCAACATTGATAAAGGCAGTGACAAGGACACATCTCGGAATGATTACGCTGAGGGGCAAGAGACCAGAGGAAGGGGCGCCCGGGTGGCTCAGTCTGTTGGGTGTCTGACTTTGGCTCAGGTCGTGATCTCATGGTCTGTGGGTCCGAGCCCCCCGTCGGGCTCTGTGCCGTCAGTGCGGAGCCTGCTTCGGATCCTCTGCCTCCCTCTTTCTCTGTCTCAAAAATAAATAAATAAACATTGAGAGAGAGAGAGAGAGAGAGAGATATACTACTGCTACCTGACTACGACCACACCAAAGTCCAGACTGCGCAAACTCTGGCAGGTGCTGCTGGGTGGGTTGGGGGCAGGGAGGGCCCGGGAGGGCGGATGTCGGTGAGCGGGTCACAGGGCACCAGGGGAACCCAAGTGTGCTCACCCCCCTCAACCGCAGAGCCGCGTTCCTTGGGACAGCCGTATGTCAAGACTGGTTAGACTAACTTTAAGGACGGGTTCACACCACAGGTCGCCGGGACAGCAAACGCAGCGGGAAGACAGGTGCTGCAGCATCTGAATACCCGAGCAGGTGCAGTGAAAATGGTGCCAGGTGGTTCAGATTTGGGCTGGGGAGCTCCCTGTCGGGGCCCTGGGGGGGGCTTCTCTGCACGGGGTGGGGGCAGGACCTCAGGACAGGAGGGGATGGGGGCCCAGAGCAGGCAGGCACCGGGGACGGCACTGTCGAGGCTGCTCGGGAAAGGTCTGCGGGGCGAGTCGGCAGCCGGGCTGAGCAGGGGTGAAGTGCACGAGGCGTGGGGGCCTGGGGAGAACCACGTGGACCTGTGTCCTGTGTCCAAGTGCCCCGGGAACCATCGGCAAGTGTTCAGAGGAGCGGAAAGGGAGCTGTGGGGGGGGCGGGGGGCAAAGGAGTCTGCGGGCCCCAGGGTGCAGAGAACAGAGGAGTGTGGGCCCGGGTGGGCCGGCGGAGGGGGTCGTGGGGACACCCATGGTGTGTGTCACCGGGGCCTGACCGGGGAGAGCCCCGTCTCTGTAGCGCACAGCGGGAGGTCAGCAGACAGCCGTTCCGGGCTGCGACTTGGAAATACGGAGGTGCGTGTGCGCACAGGAAGGATGTGCGTGTGCAGGGGTGAGGACGTGGAAGGGGCAGGGGTGCTGCCGTGACGGCTGAGTTGTGCCCCCAGATCCGTGCTGGAGTTCTGGCCCCAGGACTTCAGGACGTGACCACACACGGGGATGGCATCTGTGAATGTTTAAGGTGACACGGGGTCACCGGGGTGGGCCCTGGTCCCGTGTGGCCGGGGTCCTTGTAAGAAGAGGGGATCGGGACCCAGACACGCACGGAGGGACGACGCCGTGAGGACACAGGGAGAGGACGGCCGTCCACACGCAGGAGAGGGGCCTCGGGGGGACCCTGCCCCGCCCACGCCTGGACCTCGGGCTCCGGCCTCCAGGGCGGGGGCCGGTGACCGTCTGCGGCGTGAGCCGCCCCGTGTGTGTGTGGGGGGTGTGAACGCAGCTCTAAACACGTGTGTGCACTGCTTTTCTGAATACACCTCTTGGAGCTAATTTCCTGCACCGCCGAGAGCGTAAAAGTGACCAACAGAAACAACGTTCCTTGGGAGTGAGGGGCGGGAAGGCCCCTGATCCTGTGGGGCCGCTCCCAAGGCGGTACAGGAGGTGACAGGGCCCTGTCCTCTGTCCCCGGCCCACAGGGGAGGGGGGAGGGCAGGAGGAGGGCCGAGCAGACTCTTGTCACCGCCCTGCCGGGGTGCGCCTGCCGCTGGCGGTGACTGGGGGCTCCCTTTCCCCGCCAGACCCAGCTCCTGGCACCCACTCCCGGAGGGCTCCTGGGTCTCAGCGGGGGGCTGTGCTTGGTGACCCAGCAAGGTCAACGAGAGGTGAAGCACAGGGGCCCAGGAAGGGGCGGGGGCCGGGAAAGCACCCCTGCTCCGGGGGCGCAGTCTGGAGGGGAGACTCCTCCCTGTGCCCCTGGGGGTGGTGGCAGGGCTCAGGCCCCCCTGGAGAGCTGCTTGAGCAGCCTGTTCCATCCCTCCCCTGGCTCTGAGGAGTCGGCACGTGGACAATGTCGCCCCCCCTTGGCAAGTCAGGGACTCACACGTGAGGGGGACCAGGAGCCTGACCCAATCCCCCCAGGCCGGCTGGAGGCCTGTGTCCCCTTCCCACAGCCAACATCAAGGCTCAAAGCCACACCCACCACCACCTGATGGTCTGGGAGCTGCTGGGAGTCCAACATGGGTGTCACTGGGCTCAAGTCCAGGGGTCCCCCGGGGCTGGCTCCTTCCGGAGTCTCCACGGCAAATCCGTTCCTGGCCTTTTCCAGCTTCTGGGGATCCCGGTCCGTGGCCCCGTCCCCCAACCACATGGGCAGCGGCTGGTGTCTTCCAGACTCTCCTTGTCTCTGGCCCTCCTGCCTCCGTGTCATCGGGACGCTTGTGATTGCCTTTAGGGCCCACCCAAACCACCCAGGGCAATCCCCCCAGCTCAGGGTGGTCCACTCAAGTCCATCTGCAAAGTCCCTTTGCTGTGTGAGGTCATGTGCTCACAGGTTCTCGGGATTAGGATGCTGTGTTAGTCAGGGTTCTCCAGAGAGCGGACAGGATGTCTGTCTGTCTGTCTATCTGTCTATCATCTGTCAATCATCTATCATCAACCAATCTGCGTATCTATCCACCTGTCTATTTTATAAGGAATCGGTCACATGATTACGGAGGCTGGCAAGTCCCGAGATCTCCAGGTGGCAAGCTGCAGCCCCAGGAGAGCCGACGTTCCAGTTCTAGTCCAAAAGGCAGGAAAAAGCCGACATCCCAGGCTAAAAGCCATCAGGCAGGCAGAGTTCCCTCTCACTCAGGGGAGGGTCAGCCTTTTGTTCTAGTCACACCTTCAACTGATTGGACGAGGCCCACCCACCCTGTGGAAAACCAAGTTCACTCAGTCCACCGATTCACATGTTAGTCTCATCCAGAAACACGTGCATAGACACACTCAGAATCAACTTCCACCAAATGTCAGCCCTCCCCCCCCCCACCTGCCATGGCCCAGCCCAGTTGACACATAAAATTGACCCTTACAGGTATGCCTATCTCTTGTTGGGAGGGGGCGCTATTCAACCCAGCACCAGGACAAGGGGACCGGTTGGCAGGAAGGGACAGAGCTGGGTGAGCGGACTGAGGGTCAGGGACGGGGAGAAGTGGCATTCGTGCTCTGTTCCCCACGGGGGCACGGGGCCTGGACCCCACTCGCCGCCGGGCAGGTCCTGAGATCTTCCATGGTCAGGGGGCAGGGGGAAGGACAGGCAGGGCCACCCAGATGGCAGAAACCAGCAGGGCCAATGGGCTGTGGCCGCTCTGAAGGGGCTTCGAGAGCCTCTGTCCCCTCTCCAGGCACAGGCGGCTGTGGGCAGAGACCGGCCGAGGCTGAGCAGAGGGGCCGCCTCCCCCAGGGGGTGCTGCAAGGCAGAGGATGGCCCAGGGCGCAGCCCAGCCTCCCACGACCGCCCCCACCCGCAGCGCGCAGAGGCCGCTTCGGGAAAGGGAAGGAAGTGGCCGGCCAGGCCCTGCTGACCACAAGAAGGCCTCTCATCATGTGCTCAGAGGTCAGCAGGGCCTGGGGCCTCCCCGCTGTCCTGTGCCAGGCAGGACCCCGCAGTCATCTTGGCGACCCGCCTCCTTCTCCCTGTCTCCCCTGGGGGGCTCTCCCTGGGGAGGCTTGTCCCCAGCTGTCCCTCTGGCCGCATTGGCCACGTCCCTCGGGGCCGGTCCTGCCCCTGGCCTGCCACGCTCCCCGGGGTTAGCGACAGGCACCAGCCACTCCAGCACCTCTGAGGGCGGCTCCCGGGCTCAGCGGTTTGGGGTCCCCGGCGCCTTCCTGTTGGCCGACCCCACCTCCCGTGCTCACTTTGGGGCCTTCCCACTTGCTGCCCCGTCCCTTGGCCGGGACGCTTGCCCCAGTAGTCAGGAGGCTCGCTTTCCCCCCAGGTCATCACCCTGACCTCCCATGTAAGTTGTGATGTGCCCCCAGCCAGTGCCCTGTGCCTGCTCCCTCGACGGTTCCTGAAGTTGCCATCCCCCCCAACTTGCCCAGGCCCCCAGCTCCCAGAGGGCAGGGTTTGCGTGGGTTCTGCCCATCATGCGTCCCCAGGGCCCCCACGGGTGCCGCACGGATGTCCCCCTGCTGTGGCCGCTCCTCCCGAGGCCACCCCTGCAGGCACTCTGTGGTACCAGGTTTTCCCGAACATACTCCTGAGGGGAGGCCTGCACAGCCCCAGGTGCCCTCCGGGGGCCCTGCGAGACCCCACCCCCTGCCCAGGGCCTGGGCCTCCCCCTGCCCTCCTTTGCCAGCATCCAGGGTAGGGGCCCCGTCCTGCAAACTCGCCGCAGAGCAGTGAGTGGGGGGTCCTCCTCGGGTCCCCCCTTCAGCATGTGGCCAGAGGGGGCAAAGTTCAGAGAGTCACGTGGCCGGGGCGCGGGGGGCAAGGACACCTGGCTCAGGGGTCCCGAACAGACCGGGTTCGGCCGCTCGCCGCTCACAACATCCAAAGGCAGAGGCCGGGTGGTGGTGGTGACACAGAGGCTGTTTCAGCGAGGCGAGCTCTGGGAGGACGGCGGGCCTGCGTCTCAAGAACGGTCTCCGCAGTGCTGAGACTGGCTGGTTTCTGTAGGGAGATGGGGTGAGTGGGTGGGCATGTGCCGGTGGGCGGCGAGGGTCAGGTGGGTGCCATCTGCCATCTCGGGGCGGTCAGGGAGTCTCGCTGGCTCCCGGCAGGCTTGTGCTGGAGACATAGTTTCCGTCCCCATCAGGGGATGCTGCCCCGGGGGCTTCTGCCCGATGAGAGGCCAGCTGGAAAGAACTTCACCAGTTAGAAGGTACAGACGAGGTCAGAACAGAGGTGGCCAAAGTCCTCGTTCAGACAGAGGGGGGTGGGCTATGCCTCGGGCACCGGGCACTGCGCCCTCCCTGCAGGGGAGGCTCTGTATCACAGTCCCATTTTACAGACAAGAGGCCAAGTCTCCAGGAGCAGCCTCTGAGGGCCTGCCTGGGGTCTCGCAGCAGGGGACCCGCGTGTCTCCAGAGCCACGCTTCCCCAGAGCGAGTGTGGGAAGTGCAAGGGACAGCCCTGGGTCACCTGCAGGGCAGGGGACTGGCACCCACGGTCTGGGTCCCTCCAGACTGAAAGTGGAGGCCTCCAGGGGGCGGGGCCCAGGCCCATCGTCCCTGTCCCTCTGCTCACTGACTGTCTGAGCCAAAGTTGCAGGAACACTTGGGGTCACGGAGGAGGAATCGGGGCATTGTGCACGGGACACGGGGCCACTGCCCCCACCCACCCTCCCTGCCTTTCTGAGTCACTGCTCCCAAGAGAGGGGGCGTTACAGCCCCAGACCCGTTTGTCCGGCTGCCTGGGAGGGGCTGGGTGCCACAGAGGAGCTGGCATTCCCCAGAGCAGGTGGGTACTGACCGCTGGCCACCGGCCCAGCCCTGGGAACAAGCCTGGCAGCCCTTCGGGCCGTGGGCAGAGGGCGGAGGGCTGCAGGAGAGATAACATCTGTTCCGGTCACACTGAGGCCAAGCAGGTTCTCCCAGGAGTGGAGATGATTTGGGATCTGGCCCGCACCCACCTGTGCACCCATCGATGTGAGGCTGTGCTGGGCTCGCATGGCCCTGCCCCTGCAGGGCACTGAGGCAGACACCCCCTTCCCCTGCAAGGACACTTCTGGTGGACTGAGGCAAGATGGCCCCAGGCCCCTTTCCAGGGGCAAAGCCGGGTCCCCTTAGAATGGGATGCTTCTGGGGAAAGGTCAGCTGCAGCCAGCTGCCGGGAAGGTGGTCACTGGCACATCTGGGTGGAGCCCGATGCAGGTGTTTGGGCAGCACCCCTCCCTGGCATCAGCCTCCACCTGCCGGGAGCGACACAAGTCACACCTTCTTCTGTGGGGCACTTGGAGTACTTGGGGGAAGCCACAGGCATTGCCCAGCTCTTCCTGACACAGAGCAGGACTGACAAACAACCCACCCAATCCAGCCCAGCAGACTTGGGACAGACAGTCTAACCACCACTGCCACCCCAGTTGAACCAACCTTCCCTTCCCACCCAACCCGGCCCCCATGACCCAATTCACCCACCCAACCCAGCCCCCATGATCCAGCCCCCAGGGCCCACTCTATCCAACCCAACCCAGCCCCCACGACCCCAGCCCCCATGACCTATTCCATCCAACTCAACCCAGCCCCCATGACCCATTCTATCCAACAGAACCCAGCCCCCATGACCCCAACCTAGCCCCCAGGGCCCATTCCATCCAACCCAGCCCTCATGACCAATCCCATCCAATCCAACCCAGCCCCCAGGGCTCCATCCCACCCACCCAACTCAGCCCCCAAGACCTACACCATCCAACCCAGTCCAGCCCCCATGACCCACACCATCCAACCCAGCCCCTAGGACCCCATCCTACCGAGTCCATCCCCCGTGGCCTATCTTCTCACAGTCCAGTCAGCTTTCTCAAGTCCAGCCACCCACCCATCCCATCTCCAGCCCCTCAACTCAGCCTCCCTCAGGTTATGTATGCACTTGCCCCAGGCCCCATTATGGGCCACTCAGATGCCCTTCTTTTCTTTACCTGTCCCTTTGCTCCAGTTTTCCTGTATGTGCCCCCTGGCACCCCCCGGCAGCCTGCTCCCACAACTGTCCCTCCCCTGGCCTCGCTCTGACTTCGCCCCTCATGTCCAAGTACCAGCGAGGCCAGAGGGTCAGAGTGGAGAGGGAGGATGCTAGGTGGCTGGCAGTGAGGATGAGGCAAGAGACCCTGAGCTAAGGACTGCAGGTGCCTCCCCGGAGCCTCCAGAAGGAACCAGACCTGTGACATGTCTGTTTTAACCCAGTGAGGCTGGTTTCCGACTTCTGGCCTCCAGAACTGGGAGAATACTTGGTATTATTTCAAGCCACCGATAGATGATCCCTAACACAGTGGGCTTGGCCCGGACCCGTCCCCTCCCCGCCCCCCAGGGCCCTCCCCGCCCCCCACCCTGCCACAAGGCAGGCTGGCCACGTCACTCATCCTGCGTCGTCGGTACTCTAACCGGGCGCTTGCCCAGAGCCTGCAGACCAGACCCCGTCACCTCCCACCCTGCGGGGCCCGGTCACCACCATTGATTGGCGTGGTGCGCAACCCACCTCGGGGGCACCCTCCCCAGGAAGGTTTTCCTGAACCCGGTGCCCCAGAGAGACTAAAACCAAGAGGGTGTGAATATCACACAGAGAGAAACTCCTTTCAAGGAATTGGCTCATCGTCAGGGGGGCTGCAGGCTGGACACCAGGGAAGGGAGAATGTTGCTCTGGCCTCAAGGCCCATCTGCGGACAGAATTTCCTCCCTCTGACCCCCCCCTCGTGCATGCTCCCCACCTCTCCCAGCCCCGGGAGCCTTCTCTCCACCCCTGGAAGCCACCAGACTCAGTTCCGGCTTAGGGTCTCTGTAGTTTTCTTCCCAAGCCTGAGAGCCTCTCCCTACCTTCCCGCCCCCCAGCCCCCCAGCCCCGCGCCGTTCCCAGGCCAGCCTCTGTTCATCACTTCGCCGTTGTCCTGAAGACAAGCTCCCTCCTCACCTTTCTTATCATGTTTAATTTTTATCGTTTTAAATATACATCCAAGCTAGTTACCGTATAGTGTAATAATGATTTCATGGATAGAATTTAATGATTCATCACTTACTCATAACACCCGGTGCTCATCCCAACAAGTGCCCTCCTAATGCCTGTCACCCATTTAGCCCATCTCCCCACCCAAAGCCCCTCCAGCAACCCTCAGTGTGTTCCCTGTATTTAAGAGTCTCTTAGGGTTTGTCTCCCTCCCTGTGTTTATATTATGTTTTGCTTCTCTTCCCTTATGTTCATCTGTTCTGTATCTTAAATTCCTCGTATGAGTCATATGATATTTGTCTTTCTCTGACTAATTTCACTTAGCATAATACCCTCCAGTTCCATCCACATAGTTGCAATTGGCAAGATTTCATTCTTTTCGGTTGCCGAGTAATACTCCACTGTATGTATATACCACATCTTCTTGATCCATTCATCCTTCGATGGACATTTGGGCTCTTTCCATCCTTTGGCTATTGTCGATAGGGCTGCTATAAACATGGGGGTGCCTGTGTCCCTTCGAAACAGCATACTTGTATCCCTTGGATAAATACCTAGTAGTGAAATTGCCGGGTCTAGGGTAGTTCTATTTTAGTTTTTGGAGGAACCTCCATACTGTTTTCCAGAGTGGCTGCACCAGTTTGCCAAAGGGTTCCCCTTTCCCCGCATCCTCGCCAACATCTGTTGTTGCCTGAGTTGTTAATGTCAGCCGTTCTGACGGGTGCCAGGTGGTATCTCATTGTGGTTTTGATGTGTCTTTCCCTGATGATGAGTGATGCTGAGCATCTTTTCATGTGTCTGTTGGCCATCTGGATGTCTTCTGACCATTTCTTACTCTCTTTTGCTTATTTCTTCCCTTGATTATTTGTTTTTTGGGTGTTGAGTGTGACAAGTTCTTGATGGATTTTGTATATCCTTTATCCAATATTGCATTTGGAAATATCTTCTCCCATTCTGCTGGTTGCCTTTGAGTTTTGCAGATTGTTTCTTTCACTGTACAGTAGCTTTTTATCTTGATGAGGTCCCAATAACTCATTAAAAAAAATTTTTTTAATTTTTTTTTATTTTGGAGAGAGAGAGAATAGACAGAGTGTGAGTGGGGGAGGGGCAGAGAGAGAGAGAGAGAGAGAGAGAGGGAAGGAGGGAGAGAGGGAAGGAGGGAGAGAGGGAGGGAAGGAGGGAGGGAGGGAGGCACAGAATCTGAAGCAGGCCCCAGGCTCTGAGCTGTCAGCACAGAGCCCGATGTGGGGCTCACACCCACGAACCGTGAGATCATGACCTGAGCTGAAGTCAGACGCTTAACCGACTGAGCCACCCAGGTGCCCCCCAATAGTTCATTTTTGCTTTTGTTTCTTTTGCCTCTGGAGACGTGTTGAGTAAGAAGTTGCTGCGGCCAAGATCAAAGAGGTTTTTGCCCGCTTTCTCCTCGAGGATTCTGATGGCTTCTTGTCTTACATTGAGGTCTTTCACCCATTTTGAGTTTATTTTTGTGTCTCGTGTAAGAAAGTGGTCTGGGTTCATTCTTCTGCGTGTCGCTGTCCAGTTTCCCCAGCACCCCTTGCTGAAGACACTGCCTTCATTCCATCGGATATTCTTTCCTGCTTTGTCAAAGATCAGTTGGCCATTCGTCTGTGGGTCCATTTCTGGGTTCTGTATTCTGTTCCATTATCTGGGTGTCTGTTCTTGTGCCAGGGCCATACGGTCTTGATGATGACAGCTTTGTGATACAGCTTGAAGTCCGGGATTGTGATGCCTCCTGCTTTGGTTTTCTTTTTCAAGATTGCTTTGGCTATTCGGGGTCTCTTCTGGGTCCATGCAAATTTTAGGATTGTTTGTTCTAGCTGTGTGAAGAATGCTGGTGTTATTTTCACAGGGATTGCATTGCATATGCAGATTACGTTGGGTAGTATCGGCATTTAAACAATATTTGTTCTTCCTATGGAGCATGGAATCTTTTCCCATTTTTTGGGTCTTCTTCAGCTTCTTTCATCAGCTTTCTGTAGTTTTCACTGTACAGACCTTTAACCTTTTTGGTTGGGTTTATTCCTGCATATTTTATGGGTTTTGGTGCCCCGCCCTCATCTTTAGAGCGGCAGCCTCAGCTGTCCCTCGGCCCAGGCCACAGCCCATACTAGGCCATTTATTGGCTGAGGACTTGGTCCGGGTCTAGCCGCCCCAGGAAGGCAGGTCTGCAGCTGCCTTGCTCACCCCAGTGTGTATGTCGCACAGTGGCCAGCACCCTCCAGTACGGTGGGTTTTAACAAAGAGTAAAAACAGGGGTCCCCAACCAAGTTCCAGGACCAGAGAGTCTGCACGCAGTGATTCCAGGTTTGGGGTTGCTGCTGAGGCAGGTCCCTGACCCCTGGGCCGCTGGGGACCCCTAAAGGTCCCATGTGGCCGCCAGCCCCTCACCCCACCTCCCCAGGGCAGCCATGATGGAGGAGGACCACGGCTCGGGGCTCAACCCTTGGGGCTGGGAGGGTCTACTCCAGAGGACTTGTGAGCCACTGGGACCCTAACTGTGCCACAGGTGAAGAAGTCGGGGTGGGGTGCCAGGCACCCTCCTCCTTCCACCTGTGCCTGGGCACCCCACCCCCACTTCTTCACCTGTGCCTGGGCACCCCCTCCCCCACCCTAACTGTGTCAGCCACTCCCACCCTCCCCCACAAGCTGTCCAAGGTCAGCTGATCTGAAGCTAATTCCCTCACACGGCCTCCCACACAGCCCTTCCAGAACTAAGAGCACGGGCTTGTGGCTGGGGCCCCGGGGCGCTGCACCCTCACCTTCCTCCCAAGGGCCAGTGTAGCCGGCTCTGAGGGCTGAGCGTGGGCTGACTCAGGCCCAGGAGGAGGGCAGGGCAGGGCATGGAGGACGGGAAGACAGCAGAGTAGGCATGACTCAGCATCTCAGTGGCTCACTTGTAGCCCCGTGGGAGGAGGGACCTAATGAAAACCATTATCCCCTCCCCGGGGTTCTGCCCCTTGGCAAGTCCCCCAGCTCCAGGGCTGAGCTCAGGACCCGCAGACCCTCCTTTTACGTCGGGGCCGGGGTGGGGGGGGGTGGTCCAGGAAGCCGCAAGTGCAAGCCCAGAACTCTAGTGGGAGGGAGGGCCTGGCAGTTTCCAGCCTGCTTTGCACGGGGAGCCGCTGGGGGGGTCTCAGAGCCTCCCCGAGAGACCCTGGCCTGGGGCAGGGAGACCAAGGCAGAGAAGAGCCAGCGGGGAGTCCCCACTCTCCTCCTTTTTTTTTTAAACTTTTTAATATTTATTAATTTTTGAGAAAGAGAGAGAAACCGAGCACAAGCAGGGGAGGGGCAGAGAGAAAGGGAGACAGAATCTGAAGCTCTGAGCTGTCAGCACAGGGCCCAACGTGGGGCTCGAACTCACAAACTGTGAGATCATGACCTGAGCTGAAGTCAGACACTCAACCGACTGAGCCTCCCAGGCGCCCCACCCTCCTCCTCCTTTAACTGAGGGGTGGGGGGCGAGGGAGAGAAGGGCCACGGGTGCAGTGGGGTTTGAGGGGTTCCTCGCGGTGCACGTGATGCTAATTCGTTCATCCTCAAGGACCTGAGCCCCCATCGTGTGACTTTGTCACGAATCGTTCGTCCCTTCCACAGCCTTGGGGACAAGCTTCTCCAGGCTTTGGCGTCCTCGTCCCCGACTTGGTGGCTGGGTGCATTTCGGTTGGATGTGGCCTGAAGAGATGCCACCGACCTAGGACGACTTCTTATTGTCTTGGTTTTGCCTTTTCCAGAACGTCATAGCGTGGGGTTCACACAGTCTGGGGCACCCGATTGGTTTCTTGCACGGAGTAAGGTGCATTTAAGACGCCTCCTTGTCTTTTCACGGTTCGTGGCTCATTCTGTTTCCACGCTGAACGGACCACGGTTTATTCACCACCTACTTGGACATCGTGGTTGCTTCCAAGTTGTGGCAATTAAGAACACAGCTTCTATAAACGTCCACATGCAGGTTTTCATGTGGACATACCTCTTCAATTCCTTTGGGTAAATCGATGCCAAGGAGCGTGATGGCTGACGGAACGTCGGCGTAAGTTCGGTTTTGTGCTGTCGCTGGCTGGGGTTTGGCCATCCTAACAAGTGTGGGGTCGGATCTCGTCGTTTTGATGTGCATTTCCCCCCTGACGTGAGCATCTTTTCATGGGTTTATCTGCACTCTTGTTTCTTCCGCGAGGTCCCTGTTCGGGTCTTTGCCCATTGTTTAACGGGTTGTTCATTTTCTTGTTGTTGAGTTTTAAATGGTCTGGGGTGCCTGGAGCGGGGGCTCGGTCGGTTGAGCGTCCGGCTTCGGCTCAGGTCCCGATCTCATGCTTTGCGACTTTGGGCCCCACGTCTGGCTCTTGGCTGCCAGTGCAGAGCCCCACTTGGGATCCTCTGTCCCCCTCTCTCTGCCCCTCCCTCCCTCCCCCCCCCAAGAAATACATATCAAGAAAAAAGGAGTTCTTCACACATTTTGGACATCAGTCCGTTACCAGGGGCGTATTTTACAAACGTGTTCCTCTGTGTGCAGTTTGTCGTCTTATCTCGATAACGTCTCTTGCAGGTTTGGCCTCATTTTTTGTATTTCCTACTTAAACAACCAATCTCGGTCGGTGAAACCCGTGATTCCAAGATCACGAAGATGTTCTTCTCCGCCTTCTTCCCCCTCAGGGATTTCCCCTTGACTGTTTATGTCTCTAAATCCCCCTGGAATGGATGGCTGTGCATGCTGTCAGGGGGAGACCCACATCCTCCCATCCACCTGCCCATTTACGGAGACGTTCGTCCCTCTCAGTGTGTGGGACCCTGTTGTCCCCGCCGTCTACTTGGCTTCTCTGTGTCAACACCCCTCTGTCTTCACCACTGGATCTTTACAACTACACCCCAGCCCCTCCCCGAAACTGCTCTCCTCAAGGTCAGATTGCCAAATCCAGTGGTCGGCGTGCAATCCCAACCTGCACCTGGTCCGCGGTGGGGCTGACACGGCCGGCCGCCACCTCCTCTGGCTGGTCTTCGTCCGGCTTCCAGGCTGTCCCTTCTTGGTCTCTCCCGTCTCCGGCCGCTCCTGCCCAGTCTCCTTTGCTGTCGTTCCCTCTCGATCTCCTCACCTCTCAGAGTCGAGGGGCTCGTAGTCTCTGTCTACATTCAGCCCTGGCTGCCTCCAACCTCCGCCCCCAGCTCTGGCAGCTGCTGCCCCTCAACCGTGCTCCCTGCAGCTCAGCCTCCTTCAGAGACAAACAAGGTCCTCCCGGTGGCCGCACAGCAGAGTGACCCAGCCGGGCAGCCCCTCTCTGGCCCCGGGACCGTCGCTTGCTCTCGGTCCCCACCCGCTGCGCTCAGCCTGCTCCTGCTCAGTGTGTTGACCCATCACCTCCTTAGTCTGCTCTCAGGAGCTCCTCCCTTCGCTCCTCCTCATTTCTGCTGAGTCCTCCCTGTGTCCCGAGTCCCCTGTGCTGTCCCCTACATTTCCTCAGCACCCAGAGCAGTGCCTGGCCTGTGGCAGGTGCTGGACAGCTGTGCAGGGGACAGACAGACAGGTGCCTAAGGTCCCAGAGGGGCTGACCCGGGAGGCCTGGGAGAGGAGGTCAAGGGGAGGGGCTTCTGGGATACCTGGTGGCTCAGTCGGTTGAGTGTCAGCCATCAGCTCAGGTCATGATCTCACAGTTGGCGGGTTGGAGCCCCACATCGGGCTCTGTGCTGACAGCTCAGAGCCTGTGTGGGATTCTCTGTCACCCCCTCTCTCTGCCCCTCCCTCACTCACGCGCGTGTGTGTGTGTGTGTGTGTGTGTTCTCTCTCTCTTAAATATAAACATTTAAAAAAACTTTTTTTTTAAGTTTAAAAAAAAAGAAGGGAAGTGGCTTCCAACCGCTCTCACCCTCTGAGTCACCCAGGCCCACCCAACCCATCGGGGCTTTGGTTCTCCCTGCTAGAGTCCAGGGTCGGGCTGGACAGTCTCCAGACCGTGGCCCCACCCACTAGGAGCCAGAGACACCAGAACCACGCGCGGGACTCTTCACTGGGTTCAGCTTTCTGGGACACACACACCTGCTGGACTGACTTGGGAGACCTGTTCCCACCAGGTTTGCCTTGGGCCCCCCGTCAGTGGGCACCAAAATGCCTCTAGGCCTGTAGTTCTGTGCTGGGCCCACTGCCTTTGGTCCAACAGGGGAGTGCCTCTCCCAGCCTTTGGCAGGGGCAGGGAACGGGGCCCTCTTCGGGACCCTTGCACCTGGCTGAGGCTACACAGGGTTTTAGGGAACACAGGGCCCTGGGCCAGGGCAGCTGCGTAAGGTGGGGACACAGCTCCGTCTGGTGCCGGCCGTGGATCCCAGCCCAGCCCGGATCCCAGCCCAGCCCAGGTCCCAGCCCACGCGGTCCTGTGGCACCGCCCACCGGGGGATGGAGCCCCGCACTGCCCTCTGGGGAGCAGCCGCAGGGCCTGGGGGCAGCCTCTTCCGCTCCCTTTCCACCCTGAGCCTCTCCAGGGTGCTGGAGAGGTAGGGAGGCAGGGTATTGCGGAGAGCTTTGTGGGGGAGGGGCACAGAAACCAGCCAGGAGCCAGCCAGCACCACTCAGGGCCAACGCCTGTTGGTGGGCACATGCCAGGCCCTGCTCTGGGTGTTGGGGGATCGTGGGAACAAGCACCACAGACACAACGTCCTCGTGGCCTACGGAACGGATGGACATGCGGTCTCTCCGCCCAGGGCCACCGGCGGCTCCCCACTGTCCTCAGGGGAAAGCCAAGGGTCTCGGGCCAGCACAACTGACTACTGGTCCCGCCCTGACGTCTCTGACCAGCCACTCTGCCTCTCCTGTCCACACCGGCTGCTGGCCTCACCGACCTTGTAAATGCTTCTGTAAATGTTCCTTGTAAATGTGGGTAAAGCAGATGGGACCCTGCGAAGGTGTCTTTTCTCACACATCTGTGTCTGAGCATCATGGGACACACAAGGTCTTGTCCGCTAGTGGGCACTGGGACCCAGGGGGACACCAGCTGGGACCACCTTCAAGCGATTGTGGCGGCGTCCAGCCCATCCAGAGGCCAGCTGACCTCCCAAGACAGCCGTCTGCTGGGCGGGGGGAGGGTGGAGAGGGAGGTGATAGTGACCAGTGCAAGGGTCCCGCTTGGGCCTGCATGGGGCAAGGCCTGGACCCACGCGTCTTGGTCAGACTCTGAGGGCAGGATATTTGCCTGCTTCGGTCCTGGCTTGAGTCCCCATACCTGGCACCACACCAGACGATGAGCCCGGGTCAACTGTGTATAACTGCTGAGTATGGAGGCAGGGCAGTGGGCACTCATCTGCGGCCATCAGGCCAAGCCGGGTGGGAGGGTGTTGGCTGGGGTCAGGGTCCTGATTTATTCAGGGGTCACAGAACCTGTTTGCCCCCTGTGAGTGGGGCACTCAAGAAAGAGTGCCCTAGGGGAGTCCCTTTGTGAAAGTTCCTCATTGTTCCCATCCTGCTCAAATATCACCATCCCAGAGAGGCCTGCTCTCAACAATGGTCACTTTCTAGCGCATTCCTCTGATTTATTTCCTTCTTGCCACGGACCCTCTCTGACATGACCCATCCAAGCTCCTTTTCTCCTTCATGCCTGGTCCTCCTTCTGGCTGGGAGTGAGGGCGAGAAGCGGGATGTGGCCCTGCCCTCCGACAGCAAGCTGGGCATGACTGGGTGACTTGGCGGGGCCCTGGAGGTCAGCGGGCCACTGCGGCCCCAGCGAGGGACTCACTCTCTCAGCCCTCCGAGGCTGGCGAAAACCACCTGAGCTGCTCAAGGTGGGAGACCTGTTCCTCATCTGATCCCACTGGGCGGTGTCCTTTGAGATGGGGCCTGGAAAGGGCCAGTGGGCCCCCCAGAGGAAGCAGGATGCAGGGTGGCCCCGGTAGGACAGGTGGACACTTGCGAGGCGATGAGGTCCGGACGACCCCAGGGTTGAGAGAAGAGTGAGAGCGGTAGAAGCTTGGGCGAACGGTGGGAGGGAGGGGAGGAGGGCGGTGCAGCGGGTGCAGTGCGGGCGCGGGAAGGTGGAGCAGAGGCCTCGGAAAGGCTGCGAGGCCCCACGCGGCGCACAGCCCGCGTGTCTACGGCGGCGACGGAGCCCCAGGCTCCGGAGGCTCCCCGGCCGCCGGCGCCCAGAACCCCAGCGCCGGGTCCCCACGGCTGGGGCTCGCAGCCACCTTCCCGCCCCGCGCGCGCGCGCGTCCCCCAGCGCCGGCAGGCCTGCGTGCGCGTCCCCGAGCGCCGTGCGCGGGCCCGGCGGGAACGCGGCCGGGGCCGCCCCGCCCAGACCCCGCCCCGCGCACGCCGGCCGAGGCCCGCGTGACCGGTCCGGGTGCAAACAGTCCGGTCAGCTGACTTTGCCAAGTGCGCCGTCATCCAGGCTATAAGCGCTCGACCTCTGGGCGCTCCGGTCCGACCCGGCCGCCGCCACCATGCAGCCCCCCAGCGTGCTGCTGCTCGTTCTCGGCCTGCTGGCCGCGTCCACCGCCGCGCTCATCAGGTGAGGCCCTGCGACCCCGTGCACCCTGCGACCCCTCCGTGTACCCCCCCTTCCGTGTACCCCTCCCTCGTGCACCCTCCCGTGCACACCGCGCCCCCGGTGCCCTCCGTACGCCCTGCCCTCTGGAATGCGGGCTGTGCCGGCCCGCGCGGCCTCCTGCAGGGCCTCACCCGGGGTCCCCCGCCAGCCCGGGGACCCCTCTTCTCTACCACCGTGGAGTCTGCCTTGGGGTGGAGGGCAGGAGGCGGCGGGAGGGAGGATGGCGGAGACCCAGGCCGACGAGCCTCCCCAGGACAGGTGGGGCTGCGGCACCTGTACTCAAGGCCCACCTGTGTGGAAGTCTGGACACCCAGGTGTATCTGGGCAAGTCATTTTCCCGCTTCTCCCCCTGCCCTTTGCCAGCTGTGGATTGGGCATGGTCGCCTTTGGTTTGGGTCTTGGGCTCTTACTCGGGAGACCTTCTGGGCGCTGGGGGCCCCCGGGGGTCTCAGATACAGTAGGGAGCTAGCCTAGGGAGAGGGTCCGGGTGAGGGGCGCAGCTGGCACGGGGCTGCGGGGTTCTCCACCTGTGCCCTCTGCTCTAGTGAGGACCACACCTTCCTCAGGTCTCTAGGGCCTGCCCCCCCTGTACCAGGAGAGGCCACCAACCCCAGGCCTTGTGGGCCAGCCAGGCCGAGGAGGGTGCTTCCATCCCCCACTCCCACTCTCGCAAGGCAGCCTGAGTCCCCCCCCCCCCCCCGCTTGGGGAGGAGTGTGGTGGGCCAGCCCCTCTGGTCCTGCACCCACCCTTGCCCCCCTTCCCCCTGCCCCAGGGCCTGGGAAGGCATCCTTCCAACTCCAAGGCGGGCCTTTTGCCCAGGGGCAGGTGGGTGAGGTCATAGGGCTGTGGGAGCTGGGGGGGGGGGGGGGCAGTGGGACTCAGCCTTGCCAAGGGGCTGCACCATGGGCTGTGGCCTGGGGGCATGTGGCCCCGAATGGACCCTCCCCTGACACCACCCACAGGCCTCCTCTCCAGGGATGCATGGCTGTTGGGGACTGAACCTGGGTCGCTTGGGGCTGGGCAGCTGAACCAGAGCCCCTCACACCTCCTCCCCGTCCTCTGGGACTGCCTGGCACCTGTTTCCTGGGTTACTGGAGGGCGTGCCCCTCTCCCCCCAAGCAAGAACCTTGGGCTTTTACGGCCTACCCGGTCTTAGGCAAGAGCCCCATCTTCTGAAGCAGCCCTTGGCTTGCTGGGAAGGGCCAGCCGTGACCTTGAACTCCCAAATCCCCTGGGCTGGGAGGACCTGTCATCCAGGTGTGTGAGTTTTCTCAGGTCTGCTCTCCTGCCCCACCCCTGCACCATGGAAGCAGGGGTGCAAGCTTAAGGCCTGGAGGAGCCAAGGGTCCGGGTGGGGGAGGGACCTCAGGCACAGGAACCGGGACACCTGACCTCAACCCCGTGCTCTTTCTGCCCAGGCAGACTGCCAAGGCTGGGAGGCAGGGGCTGCCCGTGGGGGTACCCTGGGGCATCTCCGAGGAAGGCAGACCCGGGAGCACGGACCCCTAGCCTTCCAGTGCAGTCCTTGCCCCTCCTGGGGTCTGTACCGTGGTGGGGACAGAGCACAGACCAGCAGTAAATAAATTCACTACAGCATTGGAGAGTGCCCCGGAGGGAAACGGGGTCACGTGAGGGATGGCCAAGGAGGGCTTCTCCGAGGTGGCAGTCTTGAGTCCCATCTGGTGGCCGGGAGACGGCCAACCAGAGGCCACACAGGGGAAGTGGGGACCTCTCTGCATGGCGTCTGTGGAGAACAGATTGAGAGGGCCAGGCGGATGGGTCACCTGTGACGCCGATGTCCTCACAGACCCCCATGGGCCGCTGTCCCAGAAGAGGCCAGAGCAGACACAGAGCGGGGGACGGGGATGGGGCTGAGGGTGCGGAGGGGGAGGCGAGCCCTGACGGGCCCCCTCCTCTTGACAGAATCCCGCTGTACAAGTTCACGTCTGTGCGCCGAACCATGTCGGAGTCGGGGGGCCCCGTGGAAGATCTGATTGCCAAGGGCCCCATTTCGAAATACGCCCAAGGAGTGCCCACTGTGACTGGGGGGCCCATTCCCGAGATACTGAAGAACTACCTGGACGTGAGTATAGGGGTCTCCACTTGGGGCGGGGGCCCGGTTGGTGGCAAACACTGATTGGACGAGAACTGATAAGCCAGCACGAGATACTCTTTAGCAAGCAGCGCTTTTGCTGAACCCCCCTGCTCGGTGCGGGGGCGGGGGGGGCTTCTGCTCAGCCACATCCTCCCCTGCGGTGCCCCTCCTGTCACCCCTGCCAGGTGGAGGACTCGCACGGTGTCCTTCTGGGGGGTCTGCACGGCTCCCCTGCAGGGCCTGCTTGTGTAGGGTGAGGGTGGGTTGGGGTGCCCTCGGCCCCTCCATGACCTCTCCCCCTGCGTCCCGCTGACCATCACCGACCTCAGAAGCCACCTTGTTCTTTTCTTATTTTTAATTTTTTTTTAACGTTTACTTATTTTTGAGAGAGAGACAGAGTGCGAGCAGGGGAGGGGCAGAGAGAGGGAGGCACGGAATCCGAAGCAGGCTCCAGGCTCCGAGCTGTCGGCACAGAGCCGGATGCGGGGCTCGAACCCATGAACTGCGAGATCATGACCCGAGCCGAAGTCGGACGCTCGACCGACTGAGCCACCCAGGCCCCCCAGAAGCCACCTTGTTCTCGAGGCCGGTCTGTGGGATTGTGGGACAGGGCCACCCTCTGCAAATCACCGGGCTGGGCCCAGGGCCATCCGCTGGGCACGGAGGAGCCTGCGTCAGGCCCCGAGAGGCTGTGGGGTCCTCGTGGGTCATGTGGGCCAGCCCGCCCAGGCGTAACTAACTGCCCTGGAGCTTCTGTGGGGGTGCCTGTCCCGCCGGGAGGCCTGGCGCCACCCGCGACCCAGTTCCGCCTCCTTACCTCTTTCCTCTGGCCAGCAGCCAGCCCTGCACCTGCCCCGTGCTCCTTGAGGGATGTTTTATAAGCTACATAGCACCCCAGAGCTGGCCCGGCCTGGTCCCGCCTCTGGGGTCAGGTTCTGGGGCTGCCCGGGTGGGCGTCCTTCTGTCTCTCCTGCCCCTGAGTCTTGGGGACCTCGCTCCTTGCTGCCATCCAGCCTCTGGCCCACCTGTGGCTGGGACAGGTGGCTGCAGCCTTTGTCCTCTCTTGCCAGAGCCCCAGCAGTGCCAGGAAGCTGTGGCCTCATGGGCATGTGACTGGACTCGGCGGGGGGGGGGAGGGGGTGCTGACTGACCGGTTCCTGGTCCCCCAATTCAGGCACACACACACACACACACACACACACACACACACACACACACACACACACACACATTTGCTGAGTCATCCCCCAGCCCCCCATATCTGGACACTTCTGCTTGGTCATGAGGCAGCAGCTGTGGGTTTTCCCTGGAGCCAAGTGGCAGCAGAGAGGCTCCCACAGGGACCAGAGCCGGAATCCCGTGGTGACCTGTGGTCTAGGCCGCCTCTCAGGGGACGGGGGCGCCCAGGCCGGCAGGACCCGGGGGGCCTCAAGCTCGTATCTCACATCCAAGCCCCCGTGTCCTCTGACCTATGAGAGCATCGACGACGAGGTTTGAGGCACAGAGGGCGTGTGCCCCCTTCATGGTCACCTGAGCCTTGAGCCAAGTACCCTGGGTTTCCCAGGCTGCCCTCCTCCGCTGTGTACAGATGGGGAAACTGAGGCTCAGAGCAGGGAAGGCAGGGAGTCTAGGCAGTGAGGGACTCTGAGCCAACACTGTCGGTCTCCAGGGTGCACCTCCTCCCTTTGGCCGTTCGCATGCCTCCACCTAGAAGTCCTCCCGGCTTGGCCCTGTGGGGCAAGGGCAGGGTGGGAACTGAGGTCCCAGAGGCGAGTTGTGACTTGGCTCCCATCCTGGGGAAGAAGTCTCCCCTTCTGGGCCTGGATCTGTGAGGCAGAGGGGTCTTCCAGGGTACGGGGACCAGCGGCTGGGGGGGAGGGGGCGCGAGGGGGTAGGCTCCCGTGTCTCCTCAGACTTGGGCCTTCCAGAGTCTGACTCCCAAGGCAACCAGTGGTCCCTCTGTGGCCCAGCGGGAACGCGGGATGCCCCCCGCCACGCCGCGGCCCTGAGGCACGCCCCTCCCCTGCCCAGGCCCAGTACTACGGGGAGATCGGCATTGGGACGCCCCCACAGTGCTTCACGGTCGTCTTCGACACCGGTTCCGCCAACCTGTGGGTCCCCTCGATCCACTGCAAGCTGCTGGACATCGCCTGCTGTGAGTCACAGCTCCGCCTCGTGCGGCCGAAGGGAGCAGGCAGGGAGGGGAGGGCCCCAGGGTGTGGGTACGCGGCCTGGCCGCCACCTCACACGCATGCAACACCCCCCCCCGCCGGCCGCACACTCTCCCCCGGGCTCCGGGCCCTGCCGCCCTACCTCGGGTGCAGCCCCGTGCGCGGGGGCCAGCAGGCCAGGCCTTGGGCCTTCGGTGGCCCTGCCTCAGCCCCTCTTGGGCGACGTGAGGCTTCCAGCTCTCAGCCCCACCAGACGCGCTTGGCCCCTCTGCCCTCCCCGGGCACCCCGCTTTCCAGGTGTCTGGGCGGGGCCCCGGGGTGGCCAAGGATGGAGGAGGCCAGGCCAGAGCACGGCTGGCCGAGGCCCAGGCTGGCGGGGGCGGGGGCGGGGGGGGGGCTCCGTGGCAGGTGCCCAGGGCCTGGCGGGGGCAGCGGGCTGACGGTGGCTCTGCCCGCAGGGCTCCACAACAAGTATAACAGCGGCAAGTCCAGCACGTACGTCAAGAATGGCACGTCCTTCGACATCCACTATGGCTCCGGCAGCCTCTCCGGGTACCTGAGCCAGGACACCGTGTCGGTGAGTCTGTGGCGAGGCCGCTCCTGGGCCCTGGGATGCTCCCCGTGACCCCGGCCCCACCGCAGGGCCGGGCCGCTGAGCGTTGAAGGGGGGAGAGCGGGCCAGCCAGGGTCTCGACGCCCGTGGAGCCGCCGGGGCGCGGGTGTGGAACCGGGACCCGGCAGGCGAGCGAGTGATTGGCGGTGCGGCCTCCTCCCAGCCTCGCGGCCGGCGGCCAGGCAGGGGAGCCGGTCGGGGGCGCTGAGGTGTGCCAGAGCCCCTGTGGAGGACGCCAGGAGGGCCGTCTGGGCACCCGAAGCCCCAGCCGGACCAGGAGGCTGCAGGGCACGCCAGGGCCTGCTTGTCTGGACGGTCTGTTAGGGTCCCCTCCTCCTGGATTCTGTGGGTCCACAACAGGATGTCGCCCGCCACGCTCCCCCGTTCCCGGTGTCGCAGGGTGTCAACCCCAAACAGACGTTTCTTCCCACATCCTGCTCTGCCTCTCTGTCAGCTGCCTGGCCCGCGGTGGGGGAGGGGTGGTGTGGCCTCAAGTCTGCTGAGTTGGGTCATGGGGTTGGGTCATGGGGTTCCAGCAGGCCAAGGGCAGGAGCAGGCCTGGGCCGGCGGGGGGAGGGGGCCAGGAGGCCAGAGCCGAGCACGGAGCCCAGCCCTCTGAGCTGACTCCAACTCAGTCGGTGCCCCGACCAGCACAGACCCCACGTCCCTGTCCCACCGGTGCCGCCAGCCTTTCTCCCGGGCCCTCTGCCCGTCTCAGGTCCTGGGTGCGCAGTGGCGGGCGGGGGCCGAGCACCGTCGCTCCGTGGGGACGGAGCGGGTGTTGGAGCTGTGGCCGTGAGCACACGCGCGGGACCTGGGGTCGGGCCCCGCAGGCCCCTGCGGCCCGCTGACCACCCCCCTCCGGCCTGCAGGTACCCTGCCAGACTCCGACCGTGGCTGGCGTCAAGGTGGAGAGGCAGATCTTCGGTGAGGCCATCAAGCAGCCGGGCATCACCTTCATCGCAGCCAAGTTCGACGGCATTCTTGGCATGGCCTACCCCCGTATCTCCGTTGACGACGTGCTCCCCGTCTTTGATAACCTGATGAAGCAGAAGTTGGTGGAGAAGAACATCTTCTCCTTCTACCTGAACAGGTGGGGTGGGAGGGCCGGCCCCCTCTCTTCCCCAGTCCTCACCCCGCTTCCCAGCTCAGTGTGGCCGACTGCAGGGGGCTCGGGCCACCACCTCCCTGGCCACCCTCCAGGCGCCGGGCTGCAGCTTCTGACCTCTGACCGGAGGCGGGACTGGCCACCCTCTTGCAGACCCCTGGGTAGCCGCACAGCCCGGGCTTCCCACCGGGAGCGGCTCGGGCTGTGGGTCCAGCATCTTGCTCAGCGGGCCGCCTGGGGAGAACCGGACCCTGGTCGGGAGTCACCACAACTCCTCCTGGGTCCGTCAGCCCGGCTTTCCCTGGGCCTGATGAGAGGAAGATGTGGCCCCTGGGTCACTGATGGCCTAGAGGGGACAAAGCCCTGGGCCCCAACCTGAAGCAGGGCCTCTGGAGACGAGGATTCTGGGGGCTTTCCACGGGAGGTGACCCCAGTTGGGCCTTGAGTGCCAGATGCTGCTAGAGGCGGCCATGGGCCAAGGTTGGTGTGGAGCGCGGCCTCCGTCATGCCATCTGGAAGCAGCCCCCAGTGTGTCTGTGCCTGCCGCAGAGAAGGCCCCCACCCCGGTGGCCCTTGCCCCACACGGAGGGTGGGGTCACCTACGTGCAGGGGCCTCGTCTCTCCCCTCAGGGCGGTGCCAGAGGCCCTGATGGGGGTGTGCCAGGCCTGGACGTGTGGGCAGCGTGTGAGCGGGCAACCCTGCCGACCACCAGTGGTCACCGTGCCACCACCACCCCCCCCAGAGCCCTCACCCTCCAGAGCCTGCCCACTTGCCCTTCTGGCTGAATGCCAGCTCAAACCCTGCCCTCAGCCTGGCCCCTGCCTGGGTGCTGCGCTCTGTCCCTTGATCAGAGCTTGGTCGGTGTAAATACCCAGCAGCCGGGCTGGGCAGAGCCACCCCTGGAGGCTGGTCTTTTCCTGTGAAGCCTCGGGCCCAGGGTGGGTGGACAGGGGGAGGGGACCCAGGAGGTTGGCCAGTCCCAGGCCCAGGGACGGACAGTGCGGTGCTGTGGCTCCCCTGGGTGGGCGGAGAGGGGCAGGGAGGTAGGGCAGGGCTGCGGGTGGGGAGCAGGCAGGAGGCCGTGCTCTGGGATTTCGGAGGTGATAGGAGGTGAAGGCCAAGGGGGAGGGCTGGAGGCCACAGGTAGTAGAGGGAGGGCCGCGTTTGGCCTGGTGCTTTCTGGGTGTGGGGACCGGCCAGGAAGAAGACCGTGAGCTCAAACACTAAGTCTGGAGAAGGGTCTGGAGGTGGGAGGGTGCTCAGCACAGGCTGAGCGGAGATGTGGGGGTGGGGGGCAGTTGGGTGAGGATGTGGACAGAGAGCGTCCCTGGGAACAGCAGGTGCACGGGCCCCAGGGCAGGAGTGAGCTGACTTCGCTGCCGCCTCCTGCAAGCCCTCCCTGGTTTGTGTCGTTTTCACGCAGAGGAGGGTCCCCTCCTTGGGCTCCTAGCTTTCACTTCCCTGTCTGCCCGCTGCCTTGACCCTGGCCCATTTCCGCTGGCAGACCAGGAGCGCCTGAGGTCTGGGCGGCATCTCGTGGCCTGCAGGCTACACGGGGTGTGGGATTGGAGCCCCTCCCCTTGGGGAGAAGGAAGTCCCCTCCCTTCCGGATCCTTCCATCCTTGTGGGTCTTCGGAGAGCACCCCCCCCCCCCACCCTCCACCCTTCACCCTTTGCTTCTGACTTGGCTCCGGCTGGTGCTGGTGGCACCCGACGCTCAGGCCGGAGGCTTGGTGTGGGGGCTGGCAGGGGTCCCCCGTGCTCCAGGGGTCCCCCGTGCTCGAGGGGCAAGGGCGGCCGACTTCCTCTTTTCTCTCTTCCCAGGGACCCTAACGCGCAGCCCGGGGGCGAGCTGATGCTGGGTGGCACGGACTCCAAGTACTACCAGGGCTCCTTGTCCTACCTGAACGTCACCCGCAAGGCATACTGGCAGGTTCACATGGACCAGTGAGTGTGGGGCCCCTCCCAGCCCCCCCGCGGCAGGCCTCTGGGCAGCTCCAGCTCTCGGGGCTGGGAGGCTGCGGTGGGGGTGCTGGGCCCTGGACCCCCCGGCCCTGGGTGCCTGTCCCACCTCCTGGCACCCAGCTGAGCCCCTGGCCCCTGGGCTCGGGCCCTGCCCTGCTTGTGATGTCAAAGGCGGCTGGCTGTTAACGTGCTCTTGGCCTTTTGGGCCCCAGCCCGCCTCCACCCGCAGCCGAAGAGAGGGTCCTGAAAAGGCGGGGGTCCCAGGCGGCCCTGGCGGTAGGACTGACCACCCCCCCGGCCCCACCCCGAGCCCAGCCAGGGGCCTCATACCTCCTCCCCCTCAGGGTGGACGTGGGCACCAGCCTGACTCTGTGCAAGGGGGGCTGTGAGGCCATCCTGGACACGGGCACCTCCCTCATGGTGGGCCCCGTGGACGAGGTGCGCGAGCTGCAGAAGGCCATTGGGGCTGTGCCGCTGATCCAGGGCGAGGTGAGTGGGCCCGGCTGTGTGGGCAGGATGCCGCCCCCCCCACCCCCCCACCCCCCGCCGGCCACACCTAAACTCTCTTCCCTCCCTCAGTACATGATCCCCTGCGAGAAGGTGTCCACCCTGCCCGAGGTCACTCTGAAGCTGGGGGGCAAAGGGTACAAGCTGTCCTCGAAGGACTACACGCTCAAGGTCAGTAGGGGCAGGTGGGCGGGGCGCTGACCACCAGGGCACAGGGCACAAGCTGTCCTCGAAGGCCTACACGCTCGAGGTCAGCGGGGGCTGGGGGGCAGGGCAGGGGCAGGTGGGCGGGGCGCTGACCACCAGGGCCGTCCCAGGTGTCGCAGGGCGGGAGGACCATATGCCTGAGCGGCTTCATGGGGATGGACATCCCCCCGCCCGGTGGGCCACTCTGGATCCTGGGTGACGTCTTCATCGGCCGCTACTACACCGTGTTCGACCGGGACGAGAACCGGGTGGGCCTGGCCGAGGCCACCAGGCTGTAGCCGCCGCGCCCGCCGCGGAGGAGGGAGTCCAGGAGGAGGAGGCCGGCCGCCCCCGCCCTCCTGGCCGCCCCACCACACACTTTCACACTCACACCCCGGCTCCGGCCCGCTGATTTCTTCTGCGGTTTTCCCCAGCCCTGGTTGTGGAAGTCCCGCCCACACACCCGTCCCTCTGTCTGTCTGTCTGTCTGTCTGTCTGTCTGATGGAGGGCCGGGTGCGGGCAGCAGCCGTGGGCTGATCAGCACGGAGCCACTGCACTAACTCGGAAGACCGGGTCCCGCTTTGTGGCCGGCCCCTTTGTATCCCAGGACCCGTCCCCCGGGTCGTCCCCCGCCTCCCCAGCCCTGGGGGCCTGGCTGCCCAGGCAGGGCCTCTGGACTGAGCCCACACCCTGTGCCAGGCTGCTCTCTGGGTTCCTCCTCTGCCCGGCCTGGGGTCCCGGCCCCACCCGTGCTTCTGCGTGGGCCCGTCGAGAAAGGGCCAGCCGAGGCCCGAGGACAAGCAGGAAGGGGTTGGAAGGGTAGGGGCTCAGAGACCAAAGCCAGCCTTGTGACACGTGTGGGTCATCCTGCGGCTTGACCTCGTCCAGGAGGGCGCTCGTGGGTCCAGGGTTGGGGAAAAAGGGGAAGGGGGCTGGTGCCACCGTCTCTGGTGGCTGGGAGCCAATGTTGATGTGAAAATACAGTTGTTTGGGCCTCTTTTTTGTGTGTTGGCATGTGTCGTGTTTGGTGGGAGGGAGGTTCTGAATGCGGACGTGGGAAGGAGCTGGTGTGGCCAGTGTGAGGCTGTTTCAGAGGCCTGACTCACAGCTGGGCTGGGGCGGGGTCGGAGCGGGGGCCTTTGGGGGTGCCCTGGCTCCCAGACCCCAGCCCCCCTGCCCTGCACAAGGGACCCTGGAGGCTTTGGTTTGCCGCCCAGCCTCGAGCCTGAGATGCCACTGGCAGGGAGCGGGCTGGTAGTGAGGCCCGGGGCTGTGACCAGCCGGATATGGCCTTGGCGGGAGGCCGCAGGACGGGGCTTTCAGAGTGGTCCAGGTGAGCACCTGCCGTGCTTTCTGCCAGAAGCGGGGCCCTGGACTTCCCTGGTCCCCCTGCACACCCGTTAGAATCTAGGACAGGCGCCTGCGTGGGGCTGATGGCAAGGGCACCCCGCCTCCCCCTGGGGCTCCCAGCCAGCACCTGAACGCAGCCTCTGTGCAAAGCCGGCACCAGAGCAGGCCAGCCTGGGGTCCTGAGACCTCGGCTCGGGGGTCCCAGTTAGGAATCCCTCAGGTGGCGTGACCTTCCTGGTGGTCCAGCCTGTTGGGCGTTCCCTGAGGGGCCCTCGGGAGTATCTACCCAGATGCAGCTGCACGGCCAGGAGGTTTTAAGGGATGAACGGGAGTCTGTGAGCAGCTGGGATCAGTGGCTCCGGACCCTTGCCGGACGCCCACCCCCTGCAGGTGTGAAGAAACGGCAAACGTTTCCCGCGGCACCGTCCCGGTACCCCCTCAGCCTTCAGGGGCGTGGCTGTTGAGGGGGGTCGGGGCTGCACCCCAGAACTGAGCCCTCACTGGCACCTTTAAGAGACATTCAGCTAGAATCGCAGGGAGGCTGGTAACACGCGCCTGAAACATGAGTGGGGAGCCTGGAGTCGCAGAGCCGCAGGGCCTGGCAAGGCTGCCGGGGAGGCCGCCTCATCCGAGCCCTCGTGCGCCGAGAGGCCTGGCGTCAGGGCGGGCCGGGAGGGAGGCCGCACTCTGCACCACTGCCCGGCTCCTGCCGGCTGCCCTGGGCTCTGTCTCCCACCACCCGCCGTGCCGCTTGCCACACAGCTCTGGCCCTGGGCCGGGACGCCACCCGCATCCCCTCTCTGGGACTTGGGGACCAGCGCCGCTGGATGCCCCCGGCCCTTCCCCCGACGCTACGGCGATGAGCGCAGGCCGGGCCTCCAGCCCCTACCGGCCGTTGGGGTGCTGACGCGCCTGCCCAGAGCCAGGACCGTATGGCTGGCTGGCTCGGGCTGCTGGTCGGCGTCCTCCGGACTCCGGAGTCTGACTCCGGGCTCAGGTCCAGCCTCTACGGTCCAACCAACCTTAAGCCTCTGGTCTGTCTTTAGAAGATGGGTGATAACAGGGCACTCCTCGCCAGGGGCCTGGCGGAGACCCACGGGGTGCCCAGCTCAGCGCCTGGCACTCTTCCTGGCGGGCTTGCTGGGCTCTGCATCAGCACCGCAGGCTCCAGTGGGCATTTCCTGCCTCTTGCCCTTGCCTGGAGGACACCCCACCCAAATCGAGCCCCTTCCTTCGCCTACTGGGTGGAGGCCCGTGGGGGCTGGAGCCCCCTTCCCCCAACCGCCCTGGGTTCTGGGGTCCTCAGAAGGAGGCAGCCTCAAGGCAGTCTGGAGCAGGCCCCCGGGGGCCAGGAGGACTCCTGTGCAGACCAGCTCTGTTGGCCGCTGCCTGCAGCCTGCCTGCCTAGAGCAGCGTGGGGCGGGGCCTGGGGCAGGTGAGGCAGTGCTGGGCCCCCGGGGACCCGGTAGTGTGGCTGCACACCTTAGGTCAGGCGCCCCCCGAGGCCTGGGGGTCCAGGTGCCCCCAAGCGAGGGCCCTTGGCAAGGGGGCAGTGGGTGTCGCATGAAGGAGAACTGAATCCTGGTCCCCCCACAGTCCCCGTCACCTTCATGCCCGGGGGCTCTTGGTCTGGGTCCAGCTGTGCCCAGGGCGTGGGCCAGGATGGAGGGTGGCCCTGGTGCTTGGGACCCCTCCCACTCACAGAGGGTTTTGTCAGCCTCCTGGAGGTTCTGGGGGTTCCTGAGGCCATGGATGAGGCTGGGCCCTGGAGGCCAGGGGGCGGGGCTGGAAAAGGGAGGGCTGCGGAGGGGGTGGGGCCTGTCCAGGGTTCAGAGAGGGCCTAGGGCTCATAGCACACAGAGGTTCGGGGAGAGCAGGGGGTTGGCAGAGGACTGGGCCAGAGGCGGGCAAGGACTCCAGGAGAGAAGGGGCCCCTGGGAAGGCCCAGGCTCAGAGGAGAGAGGGTCGTGGAGACGGCGGATTGACCAGATTGAGCTGGTCGAAGGAAAAGGGGGCTTTAGGACTGGAGAGGCTCTGGGTGCAGTCAGGGCCTCAGAGGACAGGGACTTGGAGGGAGCTGGGGAAGGAAACCTGGGGCCCCGGTGCATAGACACAACTTCTGGGGGGCTTTGGAGGCTTTGGATTCTGTGGAGGCTGGTGGGTTGGTAAAGAGAACCCAACTCGGAGGGCACTTGCATGGTGAGGTGAGGGGCTCCGGGAGAGGCAAAGAGGGCCGCGGCTTCTCCCTTGCAGACGGACCCCCTGGGACTTCTGCAGGAAGGGGAGGTCAGCTGGGGACAAGTGTGAGAGGGAATGAGAGGGCGTGGTATGAATGGAGGCTCCCAGAAGGGGCTGGGCTGGGTGGGCCGGTGTTGATTAGGGGAAGGGGCATCTGCAGGGGAAGGGGCCCAGGTGGGTCAGGCAGGGCTGGCAGAGAGGCATGGGCAGCTGAGTGGACTTGTCTCCAAGGAGATAAGTGTCATTAGGGGCTTGGACAAGGACATCTGGCCCCATGGGCAGAGGGGACACACAGGTGAGAGGTCACGGCCTTGGAGACTGGACTGTATGAGGAATGCAGGTTCGGGGGGGGGGGGGCTCGGGGCTCTGGGCTGGGCTGTGTGGGTCAGACCTGGGGAAAGGGGGTCTGGAGCTTCCACGAGGGTGGGCCCAGAAAGGACAGGGCCACATGGGGGCCAGCCAGCACGGCTCAGGGAAGGCCTGGACTTGGTGGCCTCTGGGGCTGGGAACCTGGTTAGTGGCAGGATTGTGCAGAGGTGGGTAACGGGATGGGGGCTCAGTGAGGTGCACCCTGCTCAGGCAGGTGCTACAGCTGGGGACCTGGGGCCTTCGAGGGGCTTGGTTCTGGCGAGGGGTGCACGAGAACAGGAGAGCAGATGGGGGCTGGGCTGGGTGAGGGGCACGGGCCAGAGTACCGGGGGCTCTGCGTGGGCTGGGTGCTTGGTGAGGCCAGGACTCCAGGAGGGGCAAGGATGGGCATGTGGGGAGGGGAGGGACACAGCAGTCAGAGAGGGGGCAGCGGAGGGGAAGGGCTCAGACAGCCATGCCGGTGGCCACGGTGGGGCAGAGGGGGACAGCAGGAGGATGAAGGGGCTCCCTCCTGGAGAGACAGACAGGGGTGGGCCTGGGGGCTCGGCAAGAGGGAGGGACAGGGAGGGAGGCGAGGGAGACACAGCAGGAGAGGACACCGGGTGGCCCTGTGGGAGGACCCGCCCCGAAGCCCCCCACAACCCTCACCCCGCCGGCTCTGCGCCCCCTCCCCAGGGTCCGGCTTCCGGCCGGTGCCTGAGGCCCCCACCCTGCGGGCGGGAGGAGGCGGGGAGGTGGCTGCGGCCGCCGGCGCCGTGAGTCAGGCTGGGGCTGCAGCCGCGCGGCCGGCCTGGCGCTGCGGAGGGAGCTCAGGAGCGGGGACAGCGGCGCCGCCAGCCCCGCGTGCTCCCCCCGCCGAGGCTGGGCCGCCGGGACGCGGAGCGGCCGGGCAGACAGCGAGCCGCGGGCCGGCGGAAGGACGCGCGGACCGCGGTGCAGGCATCCGTCTGCCCGCCCAGGAGTCGCCAGCAGGTGAGGGCGCGCCGTCCGCGCGGCCGTTCAGACCCCGGCGGCCCCGGGCGGCGGGGCGATGGCCACAGACCCCTGCGGGGGTTGGGGGCGGGGGGCGCAGGGCGCGAGCGTCTCGGTGCCTGGCCGGAGGGGTGCTCGTCTGGCAGAGTGTCCTTGCGCGTCTGTTTGTGGCGCGGGCTGGGTGGCTCCCTGGGAGCGTGTGCTGGGGTCCCCGGGGCCGCTCTGGGCCGGGCCGGGGGTTGGGGGCGGGGACGGCGTGCGCGAGTTTGGAGCCCCTGCAGTCGCCCCGCTGCCATCCCTGGGCGATTGCGTCGGATCCTTGTGGCTGTGTGTGTACAAGCTGCGTGTCACAGGGCAGGGCTTTTCCCTGGCATCTCGGCGCACAGCGTGCCCAGGGTCTGGGGAGCCTTTGGTGTCCGATGTGTTAGGGGCGTCAGCGTGCAGGTGCCCCAGAGGGCTCTGCTCATTCTGCCAGATGGTGGCGGAGACACCGTCATTGTGGGTCTGTGTGCCCTGTGCGCGTACCGGGGTGTTTGGGACGCTGGCGTGCTGTGTTTATTGCAACAGCGTGTTGGTTGGGGCGTTGCTGGGTACGGGGGGGGGGGGGGGTGCTGTTGTGTGTCAGTGGGTGAATGTTTGTGCGCAGATGGCAAAGTGATGAAAAGCCCCCGATGTTCCTGCCAAGGCGGCTGTGAAGGGCTGTGGCACCGGGGTGCCCGGGGCGGGTGGGGGAGGCAGGTGGCAGGCTGGCAGCCTCGGTGGGGATTTCCAGCTCCTCTGGGGCTGCTCGCGAGTCTGCAGGGGAGATGCTGCAGGACATCGGGGCGAGCCCTGCAGGGCGGGCGGGACCCAGCTCCCTCCTCCTCTCCCCCTGCCTCCAGGCCCAGGGCCCAGGCCAGTGCCCAGCCCCGCTGGGAGCCCCGGCCAGCACCACGGACGGCGCCCAGGAAGCCCGAGTCCCCCTGGACGGGGCCTTCTGGATTCCGAGGCCCCCGGCAGGCTCCCCGAAGGGTTGCTTTGCCTGCGTGTCCAAGCCCCCGGCCCTGCAGGCTCCAGCGGCCCCGGCCCCTGAGCCCTCGGCATCGCCCCCCATGGCGCCCACCCTGTTCCCCATGGAATCCAAGAGCAGCAAGACGGACAGCATGCGGGCTTCGGGCGCCCCCCAGGCCTGCAAACACCTGGCCGAGAAGAAGACCATGACGAACCCCACGACGGTCATCGAGGTCTACCCGGACACCACCGAGGTCAACGACTACTACCTGTGGTCCATCTTCAACTTCGTCTACCTCAACTTCTGCTGCCTGGGCTTCATTGCGCTGGCCTACTCCCTCAAAGTGAGCCGGGCAGGGGCGCGGGGGGCAGAGGAGCGGGTCCCGGCAGGTGGGGGCCGCCTCGCGGGATCCGGAGACAGGTGGATGCTGGCCAGCTCTGAGCCCGCAGGGAGGGGCTGCCCTCCCCATCCTGGGCTGCGGAAGCTTCCAGGGCGTCTTGACAGGGCTCGGGGGCCGCAGGACTGGGTTCTCTACACAGCCAGCTTAGTCCTCAAGGTGCAGACTCGGGGCTCGGTCTGTCCTCTGGGCCGTGGGAATTACACTCAGATGTAGCTGCCCCTGGGCACTCGGGGGGTGGGGGGAGCCAGCGCACAGATGCAGACCCTCAGCACCCTTCCCGTGTCACGGCTCGGGGCCCTCACAGGGGGACCTGAAACCAGGCAGACCTTCAGAAGGAGGCCACGGTAGCCGGGGTCTCCGACCACGGTGGACAAGGTCACTGCTTTCTGCCTTCCTTCTCCCACACTCTTTCTAGACGTCTGTCCTGGTGGCCGGGGAGGGGGGGCGTCCAGGGGGAGAGAGGCATGACCCCAAACCCTGAGTGAGTACAACTTTGGGAAGCCCCTGACTGCTGGGAGAGGAGCCGGCTGGGAGCAGAGCAGGGTGCCAGGCAGACAGGACCCCACGTCCCTGGGGCAGAGGGGAAAGAAATGGGCCCAGATTGCAGGAAGGGGCCTGTGACCCACTCACATCTGAGGTGAGGAGCCCCGTGCAAGTGTGTAAGAACTAAAGAGCCAGGGCTGTTGGAACCCAAGCAGCAGGACCCGCCTCCCTGTCACTCCGGACGGGTTTGGCTCCTGTAGAGTCAGAGGTCACTGTCCCTGGATTCGCGTGTCCGAGGCCAGGTGCACATCACCGACTGCAGCCGCCCGGTGAGGTGGGGGCAGGGGGGTGGGCAGCGGTGGGATGGCGGGCTGCAGGGAGAGGAGGGTCTGGGCCAGGGAGGCTGCAGGGGGGAAGGACAGCAGCCTGAACACAGCTCTTCCGCTGCGCATCTTCGAGCCCCACCCCTGCCCCTGGCATCACATGCCCCAGCCGCCTGGCTCTCCCGACCTCCTGACTCTTCGTCAGCGTCCCCCACCGCCAGGCACACCTTCGCCTCCAGGCTGGTGCACGGAGCCCTGGGCCTCTGCCATGTGGGGCCTGTGTGGTGTGAGTGAGTGTGTGTGAGTATGCGTGGATGCACGAGCGTGTGTGCCCATGTAGGTGTGAATGCGCGTGTGCACAGGTGTGTAGGTGTGGATGTGTAAGTGTAATTGTACGTGTGCATGAGTGTGTGGCTGTGAATGCGTGTGTATATTTGTGCACGTGAGTGTGTTATGTGTGGACTCGCGTGTGTGCATGTATACAAGTGAGTGTGCGTGTGTATGGGTGTGCATATGTGTGCGAGTGTATACAGGCGTGGGTGTGTGTGTAATTAATTGCATCACGTGTGCGTGCGTGAGTGTGCATATATTTGTGACTGTGTGGGTGAGTGGTACGTGACTTTGTGCGCATGTGTGCGTGCGTGTGCCTGTGTGTGCTGTGAAAGCACACCGGGAAAGGCCCCTGGGGATTAGGGGTGAAGGCCCCCAGGCCAACCCCAGCTCTGGCCCCAACGGAACAGTGCCAGGCAGAGGGCACCGTGGTGGGGGCAGCTGGTGACGCTCTGCTTCCCCTGGGGCCCTCTTGCCGTGCCCTGACGATGGCCTGTGGACACGGGTCTGGCCGCGTGGGCTCCTGTCCGGAAGCTGTCCCCCCCTTCCCCTTGGCTCGGCTGTGGGCGCCGGCTGGCACAGGGCAGGCCCATCTGGTGCAGGTTGTAGGTAGGTCACAGATTTCTGAATGGTGCAGGATTTGTGCTCTGACGGGGTGGGCAGGAATTGGTCCTTCTGAGGGGCGGTAAAGGAGATCACGCTGCCTCCACCCGGGGGCTGCTCCCCCACATCCTTCCTGGGGGACAGCCAGGGCAGAAAGGCCCGGGGCTTCTGGGGAAGGAGTGTGCAAGGTGAGCTGTCTCTGGCCTGGGCAGAGGGGGTGCAGGAGCGGCGGGCTCGGGCTCCTGCACCTGGGAGCTTGTCCATCTGTCCATCCAGCTGTCTCCTGGCCTGCTGCACCCGACGCTATTTGCAGCCAGTCATGGGCACTTCCAAGGGCACCTAACGGACTTGGGGTCAGAAGGCCTTGGCTGAAGTCCCAGCTTGGTCCCTGAAGAGGGGTGAGCTCTTCACAAACCACCTTCCTCTGAGCTGGTTCCTGTGTCTGCTCACAAAACAAACAGAAATGAAAACAACGCCCAAGTCAGCACGCGTGAGCGGGGCAGAGGCTGGCATTCAGTGGGTGTGAAGCAGACATTGTGTCCCTGTCACGGGCGCCTGTCTGTCCGCTGTCTCCACCCACGTGGGCCCGTTCACTTTGATGCCAGCTGGGTCTGCGACACTCCCCTGCCCCAGGCATGGTTGCCCACCCAAACAGACCCAACCCTCCATCTTGCTGTCACTGGTGCCGAGGCAGGGCCGGCCACTGTAGGGGTCAGACAGGGCTGTACGAGGGGGTAGGTGGACAGAGGGCACCTTCAAGGTGGAATAAGTGTCATGGTGTTTCAGAAAAAGAATATTTCATTCCTGGTTTGGGGTGAGTTTGGAGTCCAAAGTGGGAGACTTCCGGGAGGAAGCATCATCTTCACTGGGCTCTGAAGGGCAGGTGAGGTGACAGGTGTTCCAGATATAAACTAGGACATGAGGGTGGGGCGATCTGGGGGGAACTGCAAGGCCCCCATATTCTCTGGGGGCAAGACAACAGTCCTGGAAAGCCAGACTGAGGCGATGCAGTGAAGGATTTGGAAAAATATGTGAGGGGTTTGGATGTCATCATGTGGAAGACCCAGAAGGGAAGATATGACCAGAGCTATGAAATCTGCAGCCGGTTTGAAGGAAGAGGATGAGAGAACCCCCAGGGCAGAGAAAAGCTAGGGTCCCAGTGTGGTGTCCAGGAAAGGGGGCACATGGCCTGAACCAGGGCAGGGATGGTGGGCAGGAGACGAGGAGCAGATATAATGATATGGTGGTTGTTCCATGTGGGCCCAGGAGGTTGTGGACTTCCCAGTGACAGGGAAGTCAAAAAAATTGATTGGGGGGAGCGGGTATTGTGTCAGTTTTTGTATATACATATTTGCCCACTACCTGCTTTCTGAATGTCAACAGCATCCACCCATCCACCCACCCGTCCATCCATCCACCATCCATCCATCCACCCACCCATCTATCCATCCATCCAACCATCCATCTGTTCATCCATCCGTCTATCCACCACCCATCCATCCATCCACCACCGACCCATCCATCCATCCACCATCCATCCATCCACCATCCATCCAGCCAGCCATCCATCCACCCATCTGTCCATCCATCCACCCACTAATCCATCCACCCACCCATCCATCATCCATCCATCCATCCATCTACCATCCATCTATCCACACACACATCCATCCACCCATCCATCTATCCATCCATCCAACCAACCATCCATCTGTCCACCATCCATCCACCCATCCATCCACCCATCCATCCATCCAACCAACCATCAATCTGCCCATCCATCCGTCTATCCACCATCCGTCCACCCATCCAACCAACCATCCATCTACCATCCATCTATCCACGCACACATCCATCCATCCATCCACCCATCCATCCATCCATCCATCCATCCAACCAACTATCCATCTGTCCACCGTCCCATATACATTGATCCCTGCTCCTTTATTCCCTTCAACCCATTCAAATAGTCACCCACTCCTCTATTCATCTGTGTTTATACATGTTCATTTTGCTTCCTTCTCCCTTCGTACTCTGCCCCATCCCATCCCCATGTATTTTGTACATCAGTTCACTTAACTATTCATCTAACCTTACTTCCCCCCAGTAACTTTCACTGCTTTACTTACCACCTCTACATGTCAGCCATCCATCCATCCTCTGACCCAGCACACCAATAAATCCACTCATCCTTCAAGCTGACAGCATCCCTTCTTTCCACTGCTCCTCTAGCTGAGCCACGTGCATCCATTCATCATGTACCTGTCTTCACACTCACCCTTGCTCACTCTCACCTTGTTATCCCTTATGTCATCTCATCCATCCATATGACCCATGCACTATCATTTTTTTCTATTTTCCCTCCCTTCTCATCCATCCACGAATCCAACTACGCTTCTTTGGACTTTGTGGAGGGAGAACATGCTGAAGAGAGGGAAATCCTAGGATTTACCCTGCGTGAGGGTGGCTTCCTCCTTGGGAACACCTCTTCACAACCAGAGAATCTTGGAAATGGGTCCAACTCTGCCCACTGTCTTCCCTGTATCTTAACATCCCTTCCCAGAGACCATGGGGCCCGCTGCCTGTTCTGTCTAGTGCCTATTCTTAGGTAACCCCTGTGAATTTTAGATTAAGGAGCCACTCAGACTAGGGCACACTTACAACCTCCATTGGCTGATCATATAACTCTCTGAGACCAAGTTTCTCCTTTATCTTGTGAATTCATTTGTCGATCCCAGCTTTATTGAGCTACAGTTGACCTACAACATTGGAGAAGTCCAACGTGCACAACGTTGCAATTCGATACACGTACATCCTGCCAGATGATCGTAACAAGAGGGTTCGTTAGCACATCTGCCAGCTCACATAATTATTGTTTTTGTGGTTGGTGGGGTTTTTGGTGGTAGGAACACTTACAATCTGCTCTCGCCAACTTTCTTTTTTTTAATGTTTATTTATTTATTTTATATGTGTGTGTGTGTGTGTGTGTGTGTGAGAGAGAGAGAGAGAGAGAGAGAGAGAGTTCAAGCAGGGGAAGGACAGAGAGAGACGGAGAGAGAATCCCAGGCTGCTGCGCTGACAGTGCAGAGCCCGATTCGGGGCTCGAACCCATGAACCGTGAGATCATGACCTGAGCCGAAATCCAGAGTCGGATGCTTAATTGACCGAACCACCCAGGTGTCACCCCCCCCCCCCGCCCCGCCTCCTTGATTCAGTAACTTTCAATCGAATAGTACAGTATTGTTAAACAGTCCTGTTTTATTTTAAATAATTTCAGACGTGGAAAAGTTGCAAAAAGAACTACAAAGAATTCCCGGGTGCCCTCCGCGCAGAGGTGCCCCATACCCGTATTTGCCTTTCCCTGGTCTCTGGCCTCGGGCCTCACCTCCCCCCTCTGGCTGCAGGTTCGAGACAAGAAGCTTCTCAATGACCTGAATGGAGCAGTGGAAGACGCCAAGACCGCCCGGCTGTTCAACATCACCAGCTCTGCCCTGGCGGCCTCTTGTATCATCCTTGTCTTCATTTTCCTGCGGTACCCGCTCACCGACTACTAGGACCCCGCGGGCGCCGCCGGCCGTGGAGACGAAGCCCCGAGACACGTCCGTTGTCATGACTGACGCGATACGGGATGCGGTGTGGTTGGGGCGGAGCAGGGCGCGGGCCCTGGGACCCCCCCGAAGCTGTGAAGCGGGCAGCGAGGCCGCCAGAAGGTCCGCACAGTAAGGGGGCAGCGAGCTTCGGGCCAGCCCACCCTCTCTGCCTCTGCCCGTTCCCGGGGTCTGGGTTTCTCCCTGTGTTGCCGCACCCTGGCTTCCAGCGGCTGCCCCCCGCCCCGCCCTCCTGTGCCCCACCCAGGCTCCTGGGGCCCTCTGGCCCGACACCCAGCAAGAAGGGCTTCTGTGGGAGCTCCCCGGCTTGGGGGGGCTGCCAGCATCTGGGGACTCACTCTCTCCTCTCCGACCCCACCTCCTCCAAGCTGTGACCCTGCTCAGAGCTCTTGTATCTGTGAACTTTCAATAAAATACCTGTCTGGCTCCAGCCCAGCCTCTGTCCCAGGGCCGAGCAGGGCATGGGGGTGGGTGGATTTGGCAGCTTTGGGGGCCCCACTCAGGCGCTGCCTGGCGGTCCAGACACCCCCCCCCCCCCCCAGTGCCAACACCGCCGGGGAGGGTTTGCTCCGTGACCTGGCGGTCTTCTGCCCATGGTGCAAGGGGACCGAGGGGGACTTTGGCAGAAGGTGCCCCAAACACGAGTCCTCTCGAGGATTAGGCAGCACGAACAGAGCTGTCTGCCCAGCTGTAAGTTAGAGCGGAGAAAACCAGCGTGTTCCCGGGGAGGGAGCAGAACCCTCGTGGCACAGGGTCGCCGCTCGTCTGGGAAACCAGAGGACGTCTGGGCAGCTCAGGTGCAGAGAGCGAAGGAGGAAGGCCTGCTGACCTCACCCCCAGGCCCAGGGGTGGCTTCGCAGGGGAGGGACTGGGCTTGCTTTGTGGGCTTCGAGGACGGTGGGGGGGAGGCGGGGGACAAGGCTGTCACTGAAGTGGGAACCGTGCAGGCTGGGGCTGGGGCGGATGAAAGAATTTGGTGACAGACTGGATGTGCTGTGAGGCGGGCGGGAGCAGCCGGGGGTCCCTGCGTGTCCGACTTGGCCGGGGCTAAGCCCTCACATGGGGACCTGGGGAGGAGCCCTGTGGAAGCAGAGGGGCCCGGCAGTGACAGCCAACATGGAGCCCAAGGAGCACCACCTCTCTCCGGAAGGCTGGCAGGAAGAGGGGGTGTCCCAGCACCCAGAGTGTCGGGGGCAGAGGAGGGAGAAGCCAGAGGCGCCCATCGGGTTTCTGGGAATGTGATGGAGGAAGGAAGGAGGTAAGGAAGGGGCGGAAAGGTGTGCTTGGCGGGGCGGGGAGGTGGCGGCCAAGGGAGAAGAGTCCCGGGGATGTCATCAGAGCAGGGTGCCAAGCCCGGGGCTCAGGGTCGGCAGTGACGGACAGCCACAGGGAGGAGGCCAGGTGACCGAGGGGTCACCAAGGCATGGGTGTCAGAGAAGGGCGGAGAGCACAGACGGAGCCCTGTATGGGCAGCGTCCAGACAGCAGGAGAGAGACTCCTCTCTCACGCAGGACAGAGGCACAGGTGCTGATGACGGGGTGGGTGTGTGGACGTGGGGCCGAGGACTGGGGTTCCCCTGCGACCTCCCTGGGAGGGGGACACGCGGGGGGGCAGGGCTCAGGGCAGGGGTGAGGTGTTTGGGGTCTTTCCTGGGCAAGTGGACCGGTGTGGCTGTGGTCAGCTGGGGGCACGCGCTGGGGGCTCCGTGGTTTCCCCACGTGGTGCGCCATGGCGACAGAAGCGTGGAGGGGACTTGGGAGCGGGACATGGGGCTGGGCGTCTGCCGAGGATGGACGGGAGCCGGCTGGGCTGCTGGGACCTGAATCCCCGCGCGGAGGGACGCTGGGGGTGGGGCAGCGTTGCCGTGAGAGGGTCAGGGCTTCCGAGAGCAGCGGGTCAGGTCTGGAGAGGTGTTTCCCAGGTGAGTGTGCTAAGAGGCTGGGGGTGGGGGCTTCAAGCAAAAGGGGGCCGGGGTGGGTGGCGAAAGGCACACTAGTGAGGGGGCCAGACTCCAGCCCCCGGCCCCACCCAGAAGCCCAGGGGAGGGGCCGGAACACCATGGCATGACCCCTGACCCCAGGCAGTGGCAGGACGGCAGGGGGGCTGGCACCCCTGCAGGGTTGCACGGAGTTATGTTGTGGCCACCCATGGAGGGGAGCTGGGAGCCTTCCGGGTGGCCCCCAGGAGGGCGGTTGGAGGGGCTGGAGGGCCGCGAGCTCAGTCCTGGATCCTTCCGGAGCTTCCAGATCAGGCCCAGGTGGGTTCCCACCACTGCCCATCGGCTTCCCGGAGGAGTCAGGGCCAGGATGGTCACGGGGAGGGCATCTGGGGAGACAGGGACCGGAGGTCATGAGCTCAGGCCCTACCCTGGGGTCCAGGTGGCTTCATTACCCCTGACGGGGCCGGGAAAGTGGAGGCAAAATGTTTTCTTCTCTCCTTTTCCTTAAGCCTTTGCTGCCAGCAGCCGCTGACCTCCTGGGACGCCACCCGGGGGAACCGCATCCTCAGGAAGGAGGCCTTGGCCTGGCCTCTACCTGGAACCTGTCCCTCCCGGCTGAGGCTTTCGGGCTCCGGTCGCAAACAAGTTACGACCGCCTTGCGGGCACCGAAGGCACTCTTAGCCCACAGACGTTTGTGTCCATTCCTGGGGAGCGGGGGCCACACTGCGGAGGCTCTGCCTCCCCCCTCTCACCCCTCCCACCACCCCCCCACCCCACCCCCAGCCACCCCCCCACCACCACCTAGGGCTCAGGAGAGGGTGCTGGCACCTGCCGGGAGGGGTGTCTGCGGCCGCGTAGCCCAGACCCCAGCAGGCGGGCAGGCGGGCACGGGGTCCTGCCTTGGTCTTGGTCTCTGGCTTCCAGGTCTGAGTCTTTGCCTCTCTGGGCCCCGCCCTGACCTTCCGACCCTCCCCGCCCCACCCCCTCCCCGCACCCCCTCCCTCTGTTTTTATTTGGTTTGCACAGTGTCTGCCAGGAAAATGCCGCTCAGTAGGTACTCGCACGAATGAGCCGGCCGCCTCGGCTTGCTCTCTTCCTGCCCTTCTCTGCGTGCCCCTGGCTTCACGCATCTTTGCGGGGGGGACTCTCCCCGCCCTCCCCTCCCCCACGCTGCCCCGATTGGCCCTGGCCACCGCCCTTGTGACCTCCAGCTCCCAGACCAGTTTAAAAGGACCAAGGATGGAGAGAGTGTCTGGAGGCTGGCGCTGGCCATGTGCACCTGTGCGATGAGGGGCTGCTGGGCGGTTAGTCCCCAGCTTCTCCTGCCTTGGCCACAGTGGCCCCAGGTGTTCCAGGTCCCCATCATCCGCTTGCCAAAAACGCTGCCCCCGCTCCAGCCTGACCCTGTCCACACACTGGAAAGGCGCAGAATATTCCTTCTTCATCGCGTGCCCTCGGCTTCCCTCCTGGGTGTGGAGATACCCCCGGAGGCCCCCTGCTCCCACAGAATAGCGACCCCCGACCGCCGGCTCAGGGGGCACGCAGACGAACAGGTCCCTGGCCCCGTCGGGCCGCAGGGCCCCCCTGAGATCTGCTCCGTCCCACTTCATGGGGGTGGGTCTGGGAGGCGGCGGCCATAGGAAGAGCCACCATGCCTTCCCCCACCTGCCCCCCCCCCGAGGCACCTGCTGGGCTGCAGAGGCCAAGACTCAGTGGCTCAGGGGTGGTTTGAAGGACACAAGAGGCTCCTGGAGCCCGGCCAGCAGGGCTGAAGGGCGGCGCGGCAGGGGCAGCGGTTGAGAAATTTCGCCTCCGGTGCCCGGCTCCCTTCCTTTCGGCCACGGCGTGGGGGAGGGGGGGAGGGGGGAAGGTGGGGGGCTCCCTGTGGCTGCAGTTTATGCCCCCCTCACACTCCTGACGCATCTGACTCATACGCGGACTGCCGTTTGGATGCCCTCTTGCTGAACGTCTGTCTTATTACCTAGAGCACATCCTTCCTACTGGGCTGTGGGTTTCTTAGTGGCACCCGGGTGTCTCCGCCCACGTCCCCCCTCCGTCCCTGACAGCCCTGCCCCGCTCGGAGGCCCTCACTGCCCTCTCTCCCTGGCCTGTTCTAATAAACACAAGTGTCCAATTTCAATACGGTCACAACTACCACCATCTTCATCAGTTGAGGCTTTTCGCCCAGGACACGGAAAGGAGTGCATGGAGAGAAAAACACCAACACGTTTGCCAAATCAGGGCACACGTGGGTGACATCAGGCACTGATCAAGTTCTACTTCTGGACTCCAGTGGTGGTTACGTGAGTGTCTGTTTTATAAAAGTCATAGGGGCGCCTGGGTGGCTCAGTCGGTTAAGCGTCCGACTTCGGCTCAGGTCACGATCTCACGGTCCGTGAGTTCGAGCCCCGTGTCGGGCTCTGGGCTGACAGCTCGGAGCCTGGAGCCTGCTTCGGATTCTGTGTCTCCCTCCGTCTGCCCCTCCCCTGCTCACACTGTCTCTCTCTCTCTCAAAAATAAACATTAAAAAAAATTTTAAAAAGTCGTTATGTTGTATAGTCATGCCTTATGGTAGCCCTCTGCATGACACCCGTGCATTTACACAAATATGTTCACAGACGCCACGGATGGGAAATAACTCATGTGCGTTAACGTCTATTTTCACATACAGACGAAAACCAGTTGATAAATGCACAGCTTTGTTTATAATGTCCCTGGGAACTTAGCCTTTTATTTATTCAAAATAAGCATGATGCATAGGACAGAATGTCTCTGGAAGAAACCACACGGACAAGAGTAAGATGGGCCCCAGGTGCCGGTGGCCGCACCCCAGAGAGGGGAACCGCTGGGGGACTGGAGCCAACAAGGTTTATGGGGAGAAGGCAGGTGCATGGGGTGGGGTCAGTAAAGACAACGGGAGGCCAGATACGCACAGGATTTGGCCAAATAATTACATATATATATATTTTAATGTTTATTAGTTTTTGAGAGAGACAGAGTGTGACTGGGGGAGGGGTAGAGAGAGAGGGAGACACAGAGTCCGAAGCAGGCTCCAGGCTCCGAGCTGTCAGCACAGAGCCCGACGTGGGGCTGGAGCCCACGAACCGCGAGATCATGACCCGAGCTGAAGTCGGACGCCCAACCGACTGAGCCACCCAGGTGCCTCCCCTCCCCCCGCCCCCAGCCAATAATTACATATATTAAGGCTGATGGGAGTCTGTGACAAAAGTGGGGTGGGACAGAGGGGAGCCAAGGTGGGATTAGGGGAACCTGTGCACCCCCAGCTCTCCCCACTGGCAGGGTCTGCGAGACCCCCAACGCCCCAAAACAACAAGCTCACTGGCACCCAGATGTTGGCTCTTAAGGTCACTGCCCCCCTGCAGGGACCGGGCCCCCTGGGGACGGCTGGTTGCAGGCAGTGCCTGGGGGGGCTTGGACCCTGACGTACAAGACGACCTGAGGCACCTGGGACCAGGAAGCAAAGACCTGATGAGGTAGGTCCGAATCAGGCCACTCCGAATTTGGCCACTCCGGCCAAATCAGGGACAACTGGGCCTCAGGGTAAATCCACTGAATGAAAGAGGAAACCATGAGTCCACACGGAGACTCATAAATAAACTGGAGGCTCAGTGAGCAAGGGGGTCTCTAGTCTGAGAGGCCAGCCTGGAGGACAGTCATGACTGCAGAGGGAGACGGAGACCCAACGGGCGGTACCCCAGAGGTGCCCACCTCCCCTCCTGGGCGTCCCCCCATTTTCTAGGGCGGTTCACAGGACCCCGGAGAACCGCGCACTCGCACTCGTCAGTGTGTGCGAGGGAGGGGCGCCTGGGGGTTGCAGACGAACGGGCAGGGGGAGGCGTGCGGGAAGGGCGTGGGGCCCCCGTGCCCTCGCCCCAAACCTGCGTGTGTTCCCCAGCCCGGAAGCCGGCCGGACCCCACGTCTCCGGGCTGTTCCTGGAGACTCCTCCCCGCGTAGGCTTGACTGACCATCAACTCCACGACGTGCTGGAGGTTCTCATGAGGTCTCGGTCTTTCTGGTGGCCGCCCCCACCCGGGCCCCCCACCCCCACCCCACAGTCACCTCGGGAGAACAAAGGATGCTCCCGTCACCCAGGAAATTCCAAGGGCTTTAGGAGGTCAGTGTCGGGAGCCCGGCCAGGGACCCACAGAGATGTTCCCTGTGATCTCACGCGGCCCGAGCTCACTAACACACCGCCAGACAAGCCCCTTGCGAGGGATAACCAAATAGAAGGGTCCTGCCCTCTGCAGAAGGCTCGCGGCCACGGGAGCCACAGGAAGAGGGGGACCGCTCCGGTCAGAGCTGGTCACCACAGACAGGATCCGCACCTGCGCGGTCGTTCCCTAAACCCACGCGATTGTGTGTCATCAAGTCTCATTCATAAGCTTCCTCTCGCATGATTAATGTTTTTGCTGATAGGATTCACGTCGCCCGGACGCCTCTCACGCTGTCGGTTGCTTCCTCTAATCTAAGGTTTGGACAGCTGCCCTCGGTTGATTGCTCGGCGTGGACATCTCTGCGGTGCAGGAAGTGTCCGCTCCTGTAGGGACTGTCTGACCTTGACGTGGTACCACATAATCAGAACCACTGTGGCTTTACGGCGAGCCCAGACATCTCGAGGCCCCCCTCACCGGTCGTCTTCAGGAGTTTCTTGGCCATTCCACTTACGGTATTCATTTAATTGGAGAACTTACCAAGCAGGGGGGGAAAAGACGACTAGGATTGTGGTTTAATCCACAGAGATACATTTGGGAGGAATTTACATTTTTATAAGACTGAGTTTTTCAAATCTGTAAGCGCGCCATAGGCTTTGATTTACTTCAGTCTCTTTAAAGCGCTCCCCAAACGCACTATAGTTTCCCGCGTCGAGGTCTCGCACAGGACGCGTGAGATTTACTTGCAGATATTTGATTTTGGTGCTATTGTAAATGTTACAGTGTGAAATGTTTTCTTTCCTGAGTGTCTGTTGCGTTTGACTTCTGAGGAGCCGTCCTGCACTCGGCATCTCGCTAAGAGGATTTTTATTTTCATGATATTTTTCATAACGTCTGGATTTTCCACGTGTTCGGTCGCAGCGCATGTCGACGTGCAAAGTCAGAGTTTCCTTTCTCCCTTTCTGACCCACGTACCTTATGCTTGTTTTTCTCAATGCATTTGCTAGAACTTCAATCACACTGGGAAACAGAGGTCGCGGCAGCAGGGTTTTCTTTTGTAACCCTTATCTCCAAGATAAATCTTTCCAGGCTGCATGATGTCGGATGATATTTGCTCTAGGTATTTGGAGACCTCCGCGATTAGCTTAAGGCACTTCCCTGTTAGTCATAATATGCTAATATTGACATTTTTGCTGTAGCGCCACAGATACGAGAAGCTTAGCATCCTGCAAAGGCACAGACTGCGAACGAAAGAGCCAACGGGAAAAGACGCGGGGGCAGCCTGCGCGAGACCCGGGGACCTTTGCGACCCAGCAAATAGCAGCAGCGGCTCAAAGCGGCCCGACTGGGCTTGCAGCCAGCGCCCCAGGCAACCCACACGCTCTGCCGGCTGCAGCCACTTGCCACCCTTAATTTCCACGAGGTCCTTAAGGGCTCTCACTCCAGGTCTCAGCCGACTTCATCGTCCGACCCAGAGCATAGGCATGTCCCGCCCTTCTTTCCCACGAGGGGGGTGTCTTTCCAGTGTCCTGATCGGTGCCCGGGCCTCTCTGGATCCACTAACCCACGTGGGACTGCTGCAGCCTGCCCGGGGCTCCAGGGCTTTCCCCAGGGTCCGTGAGATTCTCTTGAACTGTGCACACGCCCACCTCAGTTACGTAAAGCCATTGACACGCTGGGGGAAGTGTGTCCGCACGGGCCTAGTTCGCGTGCCGTGCCCATAGCTCCGTATTTACACATCGCTTTTGAGCCGATTTGTGAACACGCATCGTGGCAGAGATGGTTCGGTCTTATTAAATTAATGCGGAACACCACGGAATCGTCTGCCTCTCCTGGTTTGGTTATGTAATTTTCCTCTTAAAAATTTTTTTGTGATGTTTATTTTTGAGACACAGAGCGTGCACAGGGGAGGGGCAGAGAGAGAGGGAGACCCAGAATCGGAAGCAGGTTCCAGGCTCTGAGCTGTCAGCACAGAGCCCGATGCGGGGATCGAACCCACGAACCGCGAGATCATGACCTGAGCTGAAGTCGGACGCTTAACTGACTGAGCCACCCAGGCGCCCCTAAATGTATACATAGATTACAAAAAAAATTTTTGAACGTTTATTCAGTTTTGAGAGACAGAGCACAAGCAGAGGTGGGGCAGAGGCAGGGGGAGACACAGAATCCGAAGCAGGCTCCGGGCTCTGAAATGTCAGCACAGAGCCCGACGTGGGGCTCGAACCTGTGAACCGCGAGGTCGTGACCTGAGCTGAAGTCGGACACTGAACCGACTGAGCCCCCCAGATGCCCCCTGCCATTACATTTTAGGCACAAACTACAGTCATTTCCAACTGTTTTCATTGTTTGATGGAACCAAGCGTCTGTTTGTTTGTTAAAGCAGTTTTTGATATTTTGGGTTGTGACAAAACACATCGTAATTTGTCACATTAAAATGAAGGGAAATATTATTTTGGCCTCTGGTTTCTCACAAGTGGCAGGGTTTTCAGAGAAAAAATAAAATCATCATGGGATCAGAAAGGCTCTAATTTAAGCCATGCCTTTTTTTCTCTCTCTCTCGTTCATTAAAGTCATTCTCCTAGCTTTGACGTGCCGTGTTTTCATGACATTTGATGGAACCATTTGAAATGGCTACTTTCAGGGATGCCTGGGGGCTCAGTCGGTTCAGCGTCCGGCTTCAGCTCAGGTCGTGATCTCAGAGCTCGTGAGTTCCAGCCCCGCGTCGGGCTCTGTGCTGACAGCTCAGAGCCTGGAGCCTGCTTCAGATTCTGTGTCCCTCTCCCCGCCCCTCTACTCTCTCTCTCTCTCTCTCTCAAAAATAAACATTTTAAATAATTTCTAAAAAATGAAATGGCTGCTTTCACAGATAAAAAGAGTCAAGTGTTAACAATTGCATCCAGTCGGCCTGAGAGGGTGTAACATTATTAGTTGCTGCTAAAAACATTTCGCCCATCACATTATATTTTCATCAACCCCAGCACGTCCATAAGGACGGCTCTCAATACCCAAACGTGAATGTTCTAGTTCAGTTTCTCCACAGACTTGTAGCACAAGTGCATTGTGGGCACAGAATACGTTCTGTAAGATTTCGACCTTTTGAAATGTTTCGAAACTTATTTTAGGGTCAATCTGTGTCCAAACGTCCCTCAAGAAAGTACTTATGTTACAGCATTGGAGTCGGGCTTTTTGTGGGGCCTCCAGGTAAAATGCATTCCTTGTGGTGTTCAGTCTTCTGTAGGCCTGGTGGCTTTGCAAAGTGGGGAGCGGTCGACCAGGGCCCCTGGGGCTGTGCCCCGAGACCTCACATGTCGCTCACACCGAAGTCACCCCTTCCCGGGCCGCCCTCCTCTGTCGGAGCCTGAGGCCTCGGCACCTGGAGGCCTTGCTTCTGAGGCCTTGCCAGGCCCTTCTGAGTGTGCACCCCAGTCCCACAGGCTTCCTGCCCCCGCGCCCCCTCCAACCTTGAGTCGGGGTCAGGTGCGCATCTGGCCTCACACCGTCTCTGGGCCACGGCTCCTTCCCACCTTCTCTCTCACAGCCTTTCCTCAGTGAAGTCCTCTGCTCGGGTCCTGTCTTGGTGTCCATTCCCTAGAAGACCCTAACCCTCAGGAGCACCACCGAGAGGGTCCGAGAGAACGGCAGGGGGAGGGGGTGCTGGGGGCTGAGGCACCTGATCTGGTTGTCGGAAGGGACACGGATGGCACCTAGAACACCCTGGAGGCCCCGTTGTTTCGTTAAAGATTTCACCCCAGCCGATGAGGAGAAGTCCCTCCCGGGGCAGGAGCGCCCTGGGGCGGGTGTGACCATGTAGGTGTTTGGGGGACACACAGGGACGGGGCCCAGAGAGACAGCAGAGACGGTGGTTAGGGCAGAGTTGTAGCGATGCCCATCCAGGGACAAAGAAACACCGATGGCTGTGACAGGAGGTAAGGGACCCTGAGGACAGAGATGGGGACACCCAGCGGGACTCTGAGCTGACAGAGGTGGTCCCCCTCCCGTGACGGAGCTGTCGCTTCCCGGACGGACAGACGGGCGAGGCTGCAGACGAAGCCCCTCCAGAGTCACGGAACAAGCGGGCACAGTGGCAGGAGCCAGCGACGTGTTCCTGGGATTGGACTTCTGTCTCCGTGAAAAAAAGTAGTGTTTAATTGACACGCAGTAAAATCCACAGTTCTTCGGACAAATACATGGTCGCATAACCTCCACCAAAACCAAGAAACGGAAGAGTTCCACGTCACCAAAACACTCCCCTGTGCCATTCTGTGGTCAAGGCCCCTCCCCACCCCAGGCCCCGGCAACCATGGGTGTCTCTTCTGTCCCTAAGACGTCGCTTTTTCCGGAAGGCCATCAAAATGGCACCACACAGCATCCACCCTATCAAGCTCTCTGCTCCGTCCTGAGACCGAGCCTGAGCCTCTCCCCCCGTCCCGGGTGCCGCGGTCGTTCACTCTGCACGCCAAGAGGTGGCGCCCCACGTGGCTGCCCTGTGTGTCCACCCCCAGGGGGAGGGACAGGCCACACCGCCTCTCCTGGCAGGGATCACAGATCAACGTGTGCACACAGGCTTTCTCCTCCTTCCCTTCAGTCGGCGTCTGTCAGCAGGACTGAGTCACACGATGTGCGTGTGCTTAATTCTGGAAGGACCCGCCAAGTGCAGCCCGCACGGGGCTGTCTCACCGTGGCTTCCTTTGGGTCACGCTATGGGCTGTTCTGAGTGCCTCTTGGGGGAGGGGTCCCTACGTCTTTGGCCCATGGCTCGATATTGCGCCGTTTTCTTTTTCTTGGTGGTTGAGAATTGCTCACCACGATGACGCTTGTTTCCAAATGCCCTCTTCCCACCCTTCTCTTCCCGGTGCCTCCCGAACGCAAAATCTCTCCGTTTTGGTGAGGTCCAATGTATCTCGTTTTTTTTCCTTTCACGTCTATTCGGCTGAACCCCAGAGTCACCAAGATTTTCTCCCAGACTCTGCATTTCGATCTGGGACCCATCGGAAGTGATTTTTGCGTGTGGTCTGAACTACGACTCCAAGCGCATTGTTCACGCAGAATTCCAATTGTTCCGGCGCCTTCTGCCGAGAGGACCGTCAGCCGTCCGTGTAAGCGTGTCTGTCTCCAGACCCTCTACTGGTTTCTTCATGTGCCGCGTGGTGTCTGGGCCTCGGCTCTGCTGACCCTTGGTGCCAGGCGGCTCTCCACGGTGTGGCCACCCGTGCCCTGCAGACTGTTTGCAGCGGCCCAGCCCCGGCCGGATGCCTGGACACCCCCACCGCCAGGTGTAACAGTCAGAAATGTCTGCAGACACCGCTGGGGTCACCTGCCACGGCCGCTGTGACGAGGGTTCGCACATGAGGCAGCTGACACCGGAGAGACTCATTGTCCCCCCGTCCTGGGGGCTGGAGCCCAAGGTCCAGGCGTGGGCAGGGCCGGGCCTCCCAAGCCCCTCTCCTTGCGTGTGGACGGCCGTCCTCTCCCTGTGTCCTCACGGGGTCATCCCTCTGTGCGTGTCTGTGTCCCGATCCCCTCTTCTTACAAGGACCCCGGTCACACGGGATCAGGACCCACCCTGGCGACCTCATGTCACCTCAATCACCTCTGTAAGTCCCCTCTCCAGATACGGTCATGTCCTGAGGTGCTGGGGGTCAGGGCTTCAACATGAATTCGGGGGGACACAGCTCAGCCCGTAACAATTGCCCTGCCGGTGACTTCCTAAGAGCGCCCAGCGTCATGGGGGGACAGGGCCCCCACTAACCCCCACCCTTCGCTCAGGGCGACAGATTTGTGATGACAGAACCAGCCTCGCAAGTGGCTGCTCCGGGCCTGACCCTCAGAAGCGCTGGGCCAGTGAAGGTTCCGGGTTTCTTCACTGGGAGAACTTCATCGTGTTTCTGTCTTTTGGTCGTTGGGAGACACTCCTGGATGTGGTTTGCTCGGTGACATCTATAATTGGAGTCTCTTTTTCTTCAGAAAAAAATGCACACACCATGAAGAGTGAGTCCCAGTGTCCATCTCGGGTTGATGACGACATATCCACGGAGGTCCACGGACTGTACAGACAAGCGACCCGGTGGGGGTGTCGATAGTGGGAGCCCACGTGGGTGCGGGGGCAGGGCCGTTCATCAACCTGCATATTTACCACCCAATTTTGCTGTGAACCTAAAACTGCTCTAAAAACTGAAGCTTATTTTATTTTAACGTTTATATATGTTTTTGAGAGAGAGAGAGAGAGAGAGAGAGAGAGAGAGGGAGACAGCATCCAAAGCAGGCTCAGTGCTCTGAGCACAGAGCCCAGTATGAGGCTCGAACCCACGAACCGTGAGATCATGACCTGAGCTGAAATCAAGAGTCAGATGCTTAACTGACTGAGCCACACAGGCACCCCCCAAAAAATAAAATCTATTTTAAGGTAAATAGATCTACCCTGTGACCCAGCAACAGCACTGCTAGGAATTTACCCAAGGGATACAGGGGTGCCGATGCATAGGGGCACTTGTACCCCAATGTTTATAGCAGCACTTTCGACAATAGCCAAATTATGGAAAGAGCCTAAATGTCCATCACCCGATGAATGGATAAAGAAACTGTAGTTTATATACACAATGGAGTACTACGTGGCAATGAGAAAGAATGAAATCTGGCCATTTGCAGCAACGTGGATGGAACTGGAGAGTGTTATGCTAAGCGAAATAAGTCAGGCAGAGAAAGACAGATACCATATGTTTTCACTCTTAATCCTGAGAAACTTAACGGAAGACCATGGGGGGAGGGGAAGGGAGGAAAAAAAAAAGTTAGAGAGGGAGGGAGGCAAACCGTAAGAGACTCTTAAATACTGAGAACAAACTGAGGGTTGATGGGGGGTAGGAGGGAGAGGAAAGTGGGTGATGGGTCTTGAGGAGGGCACCTGTTGGGATGAGCACTGGGTGTTGTATGGAAACCAATTTGGCGATAAATTTCATATTAAAAAAATAAAATAAAAATAAACAAATAAATAAATAAATAACATCAGTTTTTGAAATATAGCCCCCCCAGATGAAATATTTAGGTGTAAATCTAATAAAACCTGTCCAGAATCAGCCCGCTGACCACCGCACAAACACCCGTGAAAGAAATCGAACAAGACGTAACAGAGTGAACACAGGGAACGTGTTCACGGGTTGGAAGATACGCTCCCAGCCCTGACCTGCTAGTTTAACGGGATTCCAATAAAAAGCAGGAGTCTCCTCTAGATACAAACCAAATGAAGTTTCGCGTGTTTGTGAAATCCAGGGTAGAAAGGCAAAAACAGTCGAAAAGCCAAAACAATTTTGAAAACGGAAATAAAGTAGGAGGAACGTATTTGCTCCTTTACGACGTGTCGGCAAAGCCGCGGCGGTCCAGACCGGGGCGCACGCACCTCGATGTGGAAGGACCGGGTCCGCACGCGGGTGACAGCAGCAGGCCACCGCGTTCCGACACAGCGGGAACAGCCGACTGGGGAAGGTTGAGTGCTCCACCAGTGGGGCTAGAGCACATGAGAAAGGCCCAAACCCCAAATTTTGCACGAAAGTAACTCCCGGTCAGTCACAGGTGTACGTGCAAAATCCAGAACGCTCAAACCTTTAGAAGGAAGCCTCCGAGAAGGTCTTTATGACCTTGAGTAACGAGAACTCTTGCATACAGGCAACAAAAGTACTGAGTGGAATTCATTCCGCTCTGAATCTAAGGGGTAAGGTAATAAAACCTTACTGTTCTCCCCAAAGGAAGGAGGGGAAAGCTGGCCTTGGGGACGTCACGTCAAGCGTCCCTTCGGAAGGGACAGGTGCTTTCTTCGTTTTCTTCACCAAATGTTTAAGCCTTTGGGGGAGCTCGTGGTTATCGGAAAATTTCACTTACGGGGGTTTTGCCTTCAGGGTGACGTCAGGGGGGCTCCACGGTTCACCCCCGTGTGAAATAGAGAAAATCGCTTTGTTTCTTTGCGGTTTTTTTTTTGATGAAAACATTGATATTTAGATTTAGCCAGCTGGACTTGGTTTGGATGACCCCAGTTTTGCTGGCAACACGCAGGGCGTCCTCGTCAGGAGCCGGGGGACCTACGCCTTCTCTCCATCGGGCCTGATGGCGCTCTTGATCTGGAGTTTGGGCCGTGACACCCACAATGAACACACGTGTGTCATCTGTCGTGCCTTCTTTCTTCCTGGCTGACTCGGGGGTCGGGGGGACCTTGGTGATGGCCTAGAGGCCAAGTCAGTTTCTCCTGGGGGCTCTTTGGACAATATTGGGGCTGCCTTCGGAGACCCAGTGTCTTGGGCCATCGGAATGCAGGTGACATTCAGACCTTCTGTTTTTGTGACTGAGGATGCCTTTCAGCCCCGCTTTCCTGGCCTTCAAAGCCTTTGTTTTGGCTTCGGCTTGAGGAAAGGCTTCCTTCTCTGCCTTTGGCGCCATCTTCGAGGAAGGGCTGAAATAGAGAAAATCTTAAAAAAAAAACAAAAACAAAAACAGCCACTTAGCCTCTGGCAATGGCCCTATAGTCACTTCAAACGAAGAAGCATTTACTCGGGGCACCTGGGTGGCTCAGTCGGTTAAGTGCCGACTTTGGCACAGGTCATGATCTCACATTTCGTGAGTTCGAGCCCCGCGTCGGGCTCTGTGCTGACAGCTCGGAGCCTGGAGCCTGCTTCACATGTCCCCCTCTCTCTCTGCCCCTCCCCCACTTGTGCTCTGTTTCCGTCTCTCGAAAATAAATAAAAACATTATTAAAAAGTTTTTTTTAAAAAGAAGCATTTATTCAGTGAAATCTAGTAAACGCCGATGTCAACCGGGGGTCTGTGGTATTTGAACCAAGACGTGTGCTGTCCTTCCCGCCACAGCTCCACTGGGTTCCCACATGGCACAGCCGCGAACACGGGGTGCCCTGCTCACCTCCCTCCTCCTGCCCCAGTCGCCTGTTTGGGGGGCTGCCTTCTGAGTGGGTGTGGCTGACAGGTGGGGGCACCCTCCTGCCCCTAGGACCCCACCTTCGGGAGCTGAAGATGTCACTTCTCCGGAACTCAGACTCCGAGCAGGGGTGTCTCCTGCCCTCTCCTTCGGATGCCACGCAGTCTCCTAGCCCACCCTGCCCCCGGGGCCCAGGGTGGGGGCCTCAGGAGTGTCCCCCGCAGGCAGAGCCCTCAGCCCCCACCGCGTGCCATGCTGCCCCGCGTCTGTCTCCTGCCCTCCCTCCAAAGTCTCGGCGTGCGGGTGCTGGTGCCCCCACAGGGGAGTGTCCTCTGCCAGAGCAGTGGCCACCTGCGGCCGTGCGGGGGGAGCCCCGAGGGCACCTGCGTCAGGAGACAGCAATGTGTGTTTGCATTTACGTGGGCTCCAGCAACAGGCGGGACTCATTCACCTGGGGGAGTCAGGGGACGGTCAGCTGGGGTGAGGGCAGCGTCTCCTGGGGTGCCGGACTGTTCTCGATCTGAGGGCTGGGTACACAGGGGCTTGTGAAAACCAGGTGAGGTCTCCTGCATGATTTGTCCGCCTGTCTGGGGTTTCATTTCCATTCGGTTCGCCAGAAACAAGAAGCAACATCTTGGGGGGCCTTTGCCAGGGGCGCGGGCGGCCCGGGACCACGCGGTCGCTCGCCCCCAGCCCCCCTTTTTGCTCCACCGTGACCGCCCCTACTTCTGTAAGCTCAGCGAAGGATTTAAAAGGATTTTGCTCACCGTACCCCACAATTATTTTTACAAAGGTTCTAAGGGTGCAGGGTTTTCTAGGTCTGCGCCTTCTTGAGTTTCTAGAACCGGAAGCCATCGCACGGAGCAGAGAACCGCCCCCTCCTGCCCGCGCGGGCAGCCTGCCCTCTCCCACACCCCTGCCGTGCCTTTGGTGTTGAGACTGCCTGCCTTTGGCGTGGGCGACCTGCTGTTCACGAGCCTCCGACCCCCCGCAGCCCCGGGGCCTGGGTCTCCCAGGAGGCCCGTGGGTTCCGCACGCGTGAGCACCTGCTGAGGTGAAGGGCTACGGTCTTCCCGAGGGGGAGGCATCTTTCCCAGCACTGCTTAGTTGAGCCCCGGCTTCCGCTGTCCCAGGAGCCATCGCGCTGAAGAGGCTCAGGGGGGCCAGAGGTGTCTGTGGGTGGCGTCCCTGCAACCATCGGTTAGTGGGTGGGGCAGTGTCCTCCAGAGCAACAGAACCAGCAGGATGTGAAGACAGAGAATGGTACTTACGTTAACGAACCGCGGAGGCTCGGTGAGCCCAAAATCCGAGCGGGGAGGCCAGCCCCGGAGACTCGGGTGAGAGTTGCAGTCGTAGCCCAAAGGCTGTCCGCAGGCGGAATTTCCTCTCGCTTGGGGAAGTCGGTCTTTTATGCTCCGCAGGCCTTCAACTGATTGGATGAGGCCCACCCACAATGTGGGCAGCCTGCTGTTTTACTCAGAGTCCACTGGTCTGAACATCAATCCCATCTGAAGACACATCCAGAATAGCGTTTGGCCAACTGTCCGGGCACCACGGCCCAGCCAAGTTGACACATAAGATTAACCATCACGGTCGGGAATGCGCAGGTCACATCCTTGCTTTGTGTTGGATCGGTCGTGATTTCTCTGGACATTAACCTCAAATCCATTGCCCCGTGCACGAATTCATCAAGCTTTAGGCTCGCAAAAGTGCCGCTCTTCCAAATCAGGCCTGTGAATTGGTCCTCGCGTCTCCCTAAGGCAGCACTGGGGATCCTCTGCCCTGGAGGGCATCCTCTATTCTGGGGCCTGACCCCACATGACTCTTCACTCTGAAATGAGATGAAAGTCATTCTTCTGTGAACCTCTCCGCTCCCTCTCCCAGGTGACGAGGCCTAGGCGGCATCTCTTTCCCTTTTTGTCCTGGCTGCTAGGGAGCTCACAGCAAAAGCTGGGCTCTTTGGCTGTCATTTCTGTGTAGCTGGATGTCACGATGTCCCTGAGTTCTCCACTCTCTCTCTCCTTTTGGGCCGTCACATGTTTGCTGAGCTTTTGTTCTGAGATAATCTACACCCTCTGGGTGGGTCAACTGGAATCCAAGCAAGACAGGGGGGCATCAGGCCTTGGGGACAAAGGGCCATTGTTTTAGATCCCAGCTCTGCTCTTACTGCCTTTATGGCTTGGGGAAAATTCCTTTACGTTCAGGTCCTCTGCGTTTTAAATTATGCACTTGGGATGAAGCACGTAAAACATCTAACTCAGGGCCTGGTGCATGACACCCAGTAAAGATTAGCTCTGAGTGTTTTGTGACCCGTTTTCATGCTAAGGGAAATGCTGGATTAGGTCCACAAGGGGTGGACCCCTCCGGCCGCACAGCACCCCTGGCCCAGGACAGCCAGGCGGGAAGGTACCGCCTCTCTGATGCTCCTGACACTGGGGGCAGGGGCCGAGCCTGTCACAGAGCACCCCTGCCCAGCCCAGGTCCTCTCCAGGCCTTGTGGGGGCGCTGCCCCAGCCCCGCCCACCCTTTGCAGGCTCTGGGGTGGGAAGCAAGAACCCAGGATGGGGAGGGATCCAGCATTAGGCAGGGCTTCTTCCTGGTGGCCCCAGAGCTAAGCGGGGCTCCTGAAGGGGGAGCAGAGACTCTCGGTGGCTGCGAGGGGTGGGCAGTCTGGGCAGGAAGGTGGGGCTTGGGGACCTGGGCTCAGCGCTCTCTGACCCCTCTGGCACCCCCTCATAGTGGACTTAGAAGGACAGTGCCTCTGGCAGGGCTCAAGTCACAGTCCCGAGCCTCCTGCAAGCCCCTGATATCCATACGGCAAGAGGCCAAGAAGGGGACCCCAAACCTTTCTTGCCATGTGGCACCCACGAAGCCTTGGGAGCCTCACCGGGCAGAGGGACGGAAGCCTGTGGCCAACCTAGAGACGCACAGGGCACCCCAGGGCCAGGTCCAACGGCCACCAGGAATCTGATCTTCCCCAGACCCAGCAGGCCTTGGAGGACACACCCCAGATTCTGTGCCTCCAAGCAGACTCGGTCACAAGCAGACCGTGCCAAGGACCCAGCCCTGCTGGCCACCCACCACCCACCACCCATCCACTCACACACGCGCCCATCCCAGTGAAAGCCGCCTACAAGCCCTGCTCCTGTCCTCACCCCTGTCCACTGCCTCTCAGGGTGAGATGGGGACTGCAGGACGTGCTTGTGGGGACCATGGGCCTGGGGGTGGGACCTCCAGTCTCTTGTACAACCAGAGTGCAAGCCCCGCCTCCTCCCCCTCCAGTCATGTGACCCTAGGCAATCCTGTAACCTCTCTGGTTCTCAGTTTCTTCCTCTGTAAAGTGGGGTTCAAAGTGAAGGAAGGGCTGCTTGCGGAGGAAGGCAAATGACAATGACAGTGAAGTTCCAGGTCTTTCCAGGCTCCCAGGGGGAGCAGTTATCAGGTCACCCTTGCTCTCTGTGGACTCTGGGGTCAGTGTTCTGGCATGGCCCCCTCTCCCTCATCACAGCCCACCCCCTCCCTCCTCCCTCCTCCCTCCCCCTCCCCCCGCAGCCCACCACCCCATACCCCCCAGTACAACTGCCCCTCACATATCCCCCCCCCGCCCCTCCCCTCAACCCCCCTCACCCCCACCACGGCAGGCCTGAGGGTTGAGGGCGGGGTGGGGGGGCTTGGGGGCGCAAGCACTTGGCCTTAGTAGAGGTGGGAGCAGAAAGCCTGGGCCGTGCTCGCCCCCTGGCGTCCGCTTGGCCTGGGACGCGAGGGAGGGAGCCGGCCTGCCCCGGGGCTGAGAGGCGGGACAGCCTGGAACCCGGCTCCGCTCCGCAGGTGAGGACCTTGGCGTGGCCAGGCCGGGTCCCGTGCCTTTCCTGCGGGGACCAGAGCCAGGTATTGAGGTCCCCGACCTCTCTGAGCTTCTCCCCGGGCTGACCCCGCTCCCCCAGGCAGGTGCGGGTCGTGCAGCCAGCCCCTCCTGCGCGTGCCCCGGGCGGTCGGGCGTGTCTGCCGCCCTCTGGGTCACCGCACACCCCGCTGTCCCAACGCGGCTCCGCCTGTCTCCCTGGGCCCTGGTCGGTCGGACTCCGCGTGGCCCCCCTGTCCCCGCCCACTCGTTCTTCCAGGGGCCCGAGCACCCCTCCCCATCTCTCAGGGGCTGTGTGCCCGGTAGGCTCTGGTCCCCACCAGCACTGTCACTAAGTCAATCGTGCTCTCTGCGCCTCCTTTTCTCCGCTCTAGAGTCGCAGCAGGAATCGCCGGGCGCGCCCACGTTAAGGAGCAAAGTCCGTGGGCGGTCGGGGTGGGGGGTGGGGTGGGGGGCTCCCCAGGTGCAGCAGGGTCTGCGCGCTCCGGAGGGCGCCACCTGGTGGCAGCATGTGCCCATGGCGGGGCGGGGGCGGTGGGAGGGAGGCTCCTCTCCCAGAGGGCTCTGCGGGGGAGAGAGTGACCAGACCCGCAGACCTGGGGGTCTGGGGTCTGCAGGAGTCCCCCGGCCTCTCAAGGAGCGTGTCCGCAGCTGGACAGGTGGGACAGATGAAACGCCTGCGGACTCCAAAGCGCCTGGGTTGTCCTCTCCTGACCCATCTGGAAAAGATGCGGAACCAAAACTAGCCCATGTGTCCTCTGAAGTTTGTCCTTCCCAATCACAGTGCTTTTGATGCTTTTTTAAAAATAACATCACACATCCTTAAAATGTGGTTTCTGTGGGCTCCTCTTTCTAGGGTCACCAGCTGAGCAGGTGCAGCCAGAGGTCTGGCTGAGGTCAGGGAGGATTGGGGAAGTGCCTGCCCCACGGCCACAGGGGACATGGGCGGGGGTGGGACCGGAAGCCTGAGGACCCCCAAGGGCGGTGGGTGGCCTCCTGGGGGTGGACATGCTGTGGGGCTGGCTGAAATCTTAACCTTGAGGGCACGTCCAGCCCCGGCCCTGCCAGAGTGGGGGTCTTCTCTGGACCCTGCCCGAGTGGGGGTCTTCTGTTTCCGGCTGCCATCGGGACCACCCTGCTACGTCCCTGCATGCAGAATGCATGGGTGTCTGTGCCCCTTCTCTCCGATACCCCTCCACCACCCACCTAGTGGGCCATGGCCGACTTGGGGAGAGGCTCCTGCAGAGTGGGGGGGTCTCCGTCCCCATTTTCTCCCTCCGTCCAGAACTTTTCAATGCACCAAAGACTTTATTCTTCCTGCTGGCTAATGACCACTGAGTCAGTCCTCTTGGAAGGTTCTGGCAGCACCCAGGGGTCAAGAGAGGTGCGTTCCCAAACCGGGTGAAGCCACCTGCCTTCTCCCTGGGCCGCTGCAGGATTCACAGTCGTGAAGGCTCATGCCTGCTGCTTCCTGGCCCTTCGCAGCGTGCTGTCCCTGGCGGCCCGCCGCTTGGAACCACCGCTTCCTTGGCCTCAGTCCCTCACGAGTCCCTCTGCTGCTCTCCTTCCCCAGACAGCACCTGCCCCAACAGCAGCCCTGCCCTGGTCCGCCCTTGCTGCTGTAGCGGATGCCACAGACGGGGGCTTAACCAGCGGGCGTTCACTTCTAGCTGACCTGGAGGTGGAAGCCCGAGTCAGGGTGTCGGAGTGGGTAGTGGGGGGGTCTGGTGAGGGCTCTCCTCCCTCTAGGCTCCTACCTGGAGGAGAGACAGCTGTCTCTGCTTCTGTAAGGACACTAATCCCACCTCGGGAGGCCCCCGCTCATGACGTCATCTCCCCCAGTCACCTCCCAGAGGCCCCTACTTTCCATCCCACCACCATCCCGTGGGTGACTGGGGATTCAACGTGTGCATTTGGGGGAGGACACAGCTCAGCCCGCAGCTCACCCCCAATCAGCTCAGGACGGCGTGACCACCGCCAAGGGCTAGCCTGGTGTCCCCCCTCCTTGGTGGCCCCCGCCCGGCTCTAGGCCTGAACCAGGAGCCGGCTAAGAGTCAGGAGGTGTCTGGAACTCTGACACCCCCTTCCCGTGCCCACAGTCCCCGGGCCCCACGTGTGCCCACCCTGGGCAGCGTCTGAAGGAGCTTCCCCGGACCCCGACCCCAGCAACGAATCAGGCCCCGGGGTGCAGGCCCCCAGGCCCGCTGTGGTGCAGACACCTTGGCCCCTGGCCTTGGCAGGAGAGGCAAGGTCTCATCCACCTTTGTCCCTCGGCTGCTCATCCACTCCTTACGTGAAACATTTATGTGGCGCCAGCTGTGTGCAGAGCCCGGGAAGGGAAACCGGAAGGCAGCGCCCTCCCCAGGGGACCCACACCAGCTGAGGGGGCCTGGGGTGTGCAGAGGAGTGTGGGGCCGGCCCGGGCCCTCGGGGGTGGGCTGACCCTAGAGGGAGCAGGGCAAGGTCCCAAAGGCCCAGGCCAACGAGTTCGCTTTGTCCCGGAAGTTGGAAATTAGTTATTTTGTTTATTCTGTTCGTCTGTTTTTCACTAAAGAAGTAATCCTTCAATCCGTTCTCCGTCTAATCAGCGCAAGAATTTCAGGGACAGCTGAGGAGCTCGTGGCCCTGCCCTAAGTGCCAGCACTTCCTCCAGTCCCCTGGGGAGCACCCCGGGGAGGATTTCAAAGGGCTAGGATGTGGGAGGACGTGTCCCAGGGGAGGCGTTGGCCCCGGGGGCTGCTCAGAGGCTTGGCAGGGAGGGAATTCAGGGACAGGCCACGGCTGGCCTCAGCCAAGCTTGGGGACAGGTTTCCGGCAGATGATGCAGGACAGACGATCTCGGGATGAAGCTGCCCCCGGTTCTGAGCAGCCGATGCTGCGTGGCTGACCTGGGTACAGACGCCGCAGGAAATGCCACCAGGACCAGCGCGGAGCCATCGGGGAGAGGAGGCTCCCACCTTCCCTGAGCCCCAAGCATGTTCTACGGCAGCCCCTCCTCCCTCCAACTCTGGGATCCCCCAAGGGAGCCACAGCCCCAGACCTCACCAGCGCCCACAACCTCCCGCTGCCAGTGAAACTGTGTCCTGCGGCGTCCCCCCGAAGGGCTCCGCTCCGGGCAGGGCTCCGGGCACTGCCAGGTCAAAGGGCCTGACACACTGGCACCCCTGCCCCCGGGTGCCCAGCGGGGATGGGGACACGACGACAACGGCCCGGATGACGAGCGCACAGCCAGCAGTACGGTAGCAGGTAGCCAACACTGGGGCTCAGCACACGTCGTGCCCTGTGTCCAGACCTGCAGGGGGACGCCAGATCTGTGTCCAGACCTGCAGGGACCCTGCAGGGAGAGTGACCCCACAGTGAGAAGGGACCCTGGGTTGAGTAGGGACCCTGCAGGGAAAGTGACCCTGGGGTGAGCAGTGACCCCTCAGTGAGAGTGACCCTGAGGTGAGCAGGGACCCCGCAGTGAGAGTGACCCCACGGTGAGCAGGGACCCTGCAGGGAGAGTGACCCCGCAGTGAGCAGGGACCCTGGGGTGAGCAGTGACCCCACAGTGAGCAGGGACCCCGCAGTGAGCAGTGACCCCACGGTGAGCAGGGACCCTGCAGGGAGAGTGACCCCGCAGTGAGCAGGGACCCCGGGGTGAGCAGTGACCCCACAGTGAGCAGGGACCCCGCAGTGAGCAGTGACCCCACGGTGAGCAGGGACCCTGCAGGGAGAGTGACCCCGCAGTGAGCAGGGACCCCGGGGTGAGCAGTGACCCCACAGTGAGCAGGGACCCCGCAGTGAGCAGTGACCCCACGGTGAGCAGTGACCCAGGAGTCAGCAGTGACCCCACGGTGACAGTGACCCGCAGTGAGCAGTGACCCCACTGCGGGTGGGGGTGTCAGCGTGGACCGTGCAGCCGGCCCGACGTGCCGGCCCGACATGGCTCGTGGGGGCGCCCAACAGAGGACGTCCCTGCGGGGCAAGGGGTCCTTCAAGGATGATCACACGGCAGGGGGCTGCAGCTGAGACAGGCTCGGGGGGGGGGGGGTGCTGACTCGGTCCAGCCACATCTGGGTGCCACAGCCGGCGCTCAGGAGGACCATGGGTCTGCAGCCAAGTTGGGGGTCACTCCTGGGTGCATGGGACCGTCTGGGGTGGCCAGCGGTCCAGGACGGAGACCCCGGGACGTCATGCTGGGCAGCGTGTGGGGTTGGAGGGCTCACTCGCCCCGGAGCGGGTGTTGGTGGGGGCTGCACAGGCTCCCGGGAGTTTGAGGAGGGTGCCGGCCTCCATGAGCCCCGGGGTCCAGGCCCGCGCACTCGTGCTTCCCGGGGTCCGAGGGCGGGAGGGACCGGAGGCCCAGGGTCCCCGGTCAGGAGGGGGGAGAAGGAGGCCCAGGGGACACGACACAGCCGAGGGTCCCTGGACAGGAGGGGGGAGAAGGAGGCCCGGGGGACACGACACAGCCGAGGGTCCCTGGCCAAGGAGGGGGGAGAAGGAGGCCCGGGGGACACGGCACAGCCGAGGGTCCCCGGCCAGGAAGGGGGAGAAGGAGGCCCGGGGGACACGGCACAGCCGAGGGTCCCTGGTCAGGAAGGGCGAGAAGGTCCTAAGGACAACAGGACCAGCAAACCCGGGAGGGGCAGCTCTCCGGAATGATGGGAGGACATGGGCAGTTGCCACAAGGGGAAGGGACAGTGGCAGGACGCGGGACTGGAGCCAGAGGCTCAGTCAAGCCCTGTGGAGAAGGAGGACCGAGGCCGGCCTCTGGGAAGGGGGTGCAGCCAGGCGATGGCCGGCCCGCAGTGGGCAACGGGGCCCTGGGGACGCCGGCAGGGGTTCTGTCACCGCACGGGCGGGGCCGTGGCCCCAGAGCAGCCCCGTAACCGTGGCTCCTGCGGCTTGAGGCCGGAGACGGGTCCAGGGGCCCCTCGTCCCTGCTGTGGTTGGGCTGTTCCAGGGCCCCGTGTGGGACCCCCGGCAGCTCCTCCCGTGCCGTCCTGACCCCCCCACACCCCTGCGGCCCCTCGAACGGGTGCGGACGCCGGGTCCCCCGGGCAGCGGGGCGTCTCTCGGGCTGTGGAGCGCCCCAGGTCCCGCTGCCCACTCACAGCCTCGGGGGGGCGCCGGCCATCCCGTGCACTGGCCTGCGGCGACCGGGGGTGTGGCGGAGGCCCCCCGTCCTGCACGTGGGGCGCCGCTGCCCAGGCTGACGTGGCTCGGCCCGCTCCCCGCCTGCGCTGCCTGCCCGGGCTCCGGCTGACCACGCGGGTGGCCGGGCCACGGGCCGACGCGTCCCCCGGGTGGGGCCGCCTGGACGTGGCGAGCCTGGCGCGATGGCGCAGACGGTCCCGGGGGACCCGAGAGACCTGCAGAACGTTACCGCCGCTGAAAGGGGGGCAGAGGGAGACACAGACGCGGCGTGCTGTAAACAGTCTGATTCCTCGATGTAAACCAGATTCTGCCCCGGGACGTCAGGTAAACATCTGTGCCGGAGCCCGGGCCCCCCACCTCCGGGGAGGCCCAGGGGTCTGCATCGCCTACTCTGGGACGCGTCAGAGGGACCGCCCAGACGTTCCGTAATTAGGCAAAATTGGCCTCGCGTTCCTTCGCTAAGTCCCCGAGATCTCTGCAATTTTAGGTCTTCTCAAAAACGAAAACACTTGGTAATTCAATGACACAGGCGAAAAAAGCCCGGGATGTTCTCTCAACTGGAAAATACCAATTAAGGCAGCGATTCTGGGTTTCCAGCCCGCTCGGGCTGAGCCGGGGGCTTATCTCCGGGGAGAGGAATCCGCCGGGACCGGGGCCCCGCGAGGGCCGAGGCCCGGGCTGCTTCCCGCAGCCTCGCCCGACGGCGCTGCCCCGGGGCCCGGCTCCGAGGGCCGGGGGCTGCCGCGGGGGTCCCGGGGCTGGGCGACCCTTGGGGACGGAGCCCCGGTCCTGCATCCAGCTGTGTGCCAGCACCAAGGACAGTGCCTGGACAGCTGGTGTCCCTGATGGGTTTCCCTGCAGGCGGCTGAGTCCCCCCACCTGGTGGTCGCTCCCGCCTGAACCTCGGGCCACGTTGTGTGTGTATGGGTGGGGTCGGGGGGGGGGGGGGTACGTGCAGGCTGCGGTCACAAGTATTCCAGGAAAATGACTGCAGACCTCTCACCTTGTTCCATCTCAGTTGCCTCCTTCCTGAGCATTTCTACGGATTTCATTTTTGGACGATAGAGAACGTGGGAAAAACCTCCCGGAGTTGACATCCTGTCATCACCTCCTCCCCTTGTTTGCTGTTCACCTTTCCTGAAGTTTTCTTGCAGGAAGAAGCACTCAATGCCTGTGTCCCTACTTCCCCTCTTTCTCACACAAAAGGAAGGCACTATAGGCTCTTTTTCACACTCATCATTAAAAAAAACTTACAAAATTTTTTTTTAACGTTTATTTTTTCGAGAGAAAGAGAGCATGAGCAGGGGAAGGGCAGAGAGAGAGGAGACACAGAATCCGAAGCAGGTTCTAGGCTCTGAGCTGTCAGCACAGAGCCCGACAGGGGGCTTGAACCCACGAGCTGTGAGATCATGACCTGAGCCGAAGTCGGACGCTTAACCCATTGAGCCCCCCAGGCGCCCCTAAGAAAATACTTTTAATTTTGAAATAGTTATAGATTCGCAGGGCATTTCAAAAATTGTCCAGGGAGGGGTGCTTGGGTGGCTCAGTCGGTTAAGCGTCCAACTGTGGCTCAGGTCACGATCTCACGGTTCATGAGTTCAAACCCTGAGTCAGGCTCTGTGCTAACAGCTCAGAGCATGGAGCCTGCTTCTGATTCTGTGACTCTCTCTCTGCCCCTCCCCTGCTCTCACTCTGTCTCTCAAAAAATAAATAAATGTTAAAAAATATTGTCCAGGGAGATCTCATGCACCCTTCAACCTGTGCACTCCAGTGGTTACATCCCCATGAGCTGCCAGCCATATGAGTAGGAGCTGACCTTGCCACAGCATCTGGCACATGCTACTTTGGTGAGAGAACTGTCCATCCCGTCACCACGTCCCCACTGCGCCTTCTCAGTCACAGGTGGTCACCTTGCCTTCCCTGTGTTGACCTGCCTCGTACGTCTGAAAAATGAGGGGTAAAAGGAATCACACACTACGTGACCATTCAAGATCGGGGTGACGTCACTCAGCAGAACGCCCTGGGCATCCTCGCCCGTCGTGGTGTGTGTCCTACTCTGTTCCCTTTATGGACTTTATGGACTCAGTGTTCCCTGAGTGTGTAGCCATCTGTTCCGAAGGACAGTCAGGTTGGTTCCCGCTTGCGGCTGTAACAAATAGAACCCCGACCAACAATCCGTGTAGTTTTTTGTGTGCGTACATGAGTGCTCACTTCTCTGGATTGACGCCCAGCAGTGGGAGCGCTGGGCCGTGTGGTAAGAGGGAGCTTCGTCTTTTAAGAACCTGTCAAACTGCTTCACGGAGTGGCTGTCACATCGCGCTTTCCGCAGCTGTGTCCGAGATCGCGCCTTTCCAAACATTGCGGGCGTTGGGCACTGTCGTTATTTCCTTTCAGCGGCTAATGGGCGCCCGGTGGCATCTCCACTGGAGAGCCACGTCAGGCATCTTGGGTGCGTATTCTGCACTCACACCCCTTTCGGTGTCCCTCGTGCCTTTCCCGGTTTTGTCCGCCTCGTGACCACTGAGGCCCCACAGTCCTCCCTACGTTCTGGGTTCCAGTCCGTTGTCACCTGTGTGGTTGGCACACCTTTCCTCCCAGCCCGGAGCTTCTTTTTTTCCGGTTCCCAGCAGCGGCTTGTGTGGGACAAGTTCGCTATTTATTTTCATTCCAGGATGGTGAAAAACAGCGTTATTTTTGTAGGGCAAAAGTTTTTAATTCTGACGAAGTCTAATTCATTGATTAAAAAAATGTGAATGGATCATGCTTTCGATACTGTGTTTAAAAGCTCTGCCGAGCGCCAAGTGCTGAAGATTGTATATGTGTATTACACACACACACACACACACACACACACAACCCGTTACAACAGTAAGACAAAGACCCAATTAGAAATGGGCAAAAGATTTGAGCAGACAGTTCACCGATCTCATGATTTGTGACACATTTATTTCTTTCCTACCGTACATTTCTCAGCAAGGACAGCCTCTGTATTCTGTGTTCCAGTCACTCCAACAAGTGCTGTTTTTATTAACATTACCATTAAGTATTTCATATTTTCTCTTGTGATTACTTCTTTAGTCCCCAATTTACAAACATACAGTATTTCAACTACTGCCTTTGTGACTTAATTTCTAATATTTTTGCCTTGGGATAGGAGAACACGTGCTCCACGTGCTGGCCCTTTCAGCATCAGAAGGCTGCACTATGGCTCACCATCGCCATTGCTGTCCCTGTCCTCAGGTGCACACGTCCCAGTGCGGACATTCCCGTCTTTCTATCGTCAGCTACGCTGAGTCCTGTAGGTCACAGACTGTTGGGTCTTTTATTTTTAATTTAATCCCTAGCCTCTGTTGGGAGATGGAATCCACCCCTCTCGCGATGTCCTTGCCAGACCAGGACCTGTTTCTGCCATCGAAGTCATGTCTGTCACCGGGCTGTCTTCTCTTGTTCTGTGGTTACCACACGCCATCGTATACATCAGGTTTCTTCTCCTGGTTTAAAAATTATCCATTATATATTTATTATTTGTCTGTTTTGAGAGAGAAAGAGCGAGCTCCAGGGGGGAGGGGCAGAGAGAGGGAGAGAGAATCCCAAGCAGGCTCCGTGCTGTCAGTGCAGAATCTGATGTGAGGCTCAAACCCACAAACCGTGAGATCGTGACCTGAGCCCAAACCGAGAGTCAGACGCTTAACCGACTGAGCCACCTAGGCTCCCCTAAACATTCTGCTTTTATTCTTCTGGTGATTACACTTAATTTTTAATTGAAACTGAACAATGTCTATATTTCCTTGTTAACGAAACATGTGCCTTTGCAAACTCTCATGTTTATCCCCACACATGACTATTGTACAGAAAATGCAGTAATACAATTTTTCTTATTTGGCTCTTGCCTTTTTTTAACAGATAATGAATTTATCAAAAAATATCTTATCATTCTGTTTTATTATACCTTTTCCGGTGCCTACTGGATATTTTTCCTTTATCATTTGGTGTTTTTTGCTGCAGGTTTTGTGGGACAATTCTCTCAACTCCTTGTTTATCTGAGAACCTTTCTTGACAACCTCACACCATCCTTTCCAATTTCCAACTACTTTTGTCTGGATATGCCCTTTTCTGTTGAGTGTGCCTTTTTTAAAATAATTTTTTTAAGTTTCACTATTTATTTTGAGCGAGAGAGCAAGTGCATGGGCAGGAGAGGGGTAGAGAGAGAGAATCCCAAGAAGGCTCCAAGGTGTCAGCATGGAGCCCGATGTGGGGCTCGAAGTCACGGGCCCATGCGCGACCACGACCTGAGAGAAAATCAAGAGCGGGACGCTAGACTGACTGAGGCCCCCAGGTGCCCCTTGAAGTATATTCTTAAGTATTTGTTCTTTTTGAGGACATTGTTTTCTGAATTTCAATGATGATTCTTCATTGCTCGTGTCTAGAAATACAGCTGATTGTTGTATATTGCGGATGGATCCTGCAACCTGCTGAGTTGATTTATTATTGTGGTGTGTGTGTGTGTGTGTGTGTGCGTGCATGTCTTTGGTTCTTTTGTTTGTGCAAGATTATGTGTTCTGTGAAGAGACATACTTTTCCTTCTTCGTTTCCCACATGGATGCCTTTTACTTCCTTGTCTTGCCTCATTGCCCTGGGTAGACCTTGCGTGCGATGTTGAGTAGATGTGGTGAATGTGGACATCCTTTCCTGTCCCTGACCTTCAAAGGAAATCCCAGGCTTTCAGTGGGACGTGTGGTGGCAGCTGTGGCTGTTTGGTAGATCCTTTGATCGGGTCGAGGACATCGCCTTCTGTTCCTTCCTGTGTGGAACCAACGGTGTGATGTCTGTGAGCCCAGAGATGGAAAGAGTGCTCGTCAGTCTGTGCCGAGACACACTGCCTCTGGCCTCTGAAAACGACACCATTTCTCCTTTTGTCATCCGGAACACCTGAGGAACACAGCCCATTTTGAAGTCACTGCCCTCTCTCTAGGCTTGGCTCCTGCTCTGCGGCCTGGATGGGCGCAGACACCACTCATGGGATGCCTTGCGAAGCAGATCATGGCATGGGGAAGGAGCAGCCTCCACGATTCCAACAAAGTCTGAATCCCATGGAGGCTCAGCCGTCTGGGCTCCCTTCAGCCTGATAAGAACGACTCTTTTAGATTCAGTCGTCTCTTCCTTACTTATGGACTCATTCCTCCATGCGTGTCGTGAGTCGTTCCTGATTGAATTCCACAAACGTATGTGCAGTGAGCAGTGAGCCCACAGTGGAGTGACAGCAGTGAAGATCTGGGGAGCAGTGGTCCCTTAAGAAGTGAGATGAGGGACACACGGTGTGTTTTGCAAGTGAGACCGCGGATGGAAGGAAACCGCCACAGGAAGACCAAGACTTATGGGGGGAGAGTTTATTTACCACTTATGGGGGTGGTGCACCAAGACCCATTGGATCTTCACACACCTGTGTTAGTGAGGCAGCTTCCGGGAGACATTGCGATGCCAATGCAATGCCATCAAGCTCCTAGCAAGCAGAGGAGAGCAAGGATGTGGTGCTTTGACACAGAGAATGATGAGAGAGGGGGATCTGGGCCACGTCCTGGCGCTGTGGGCCTTTTCCAGGTAGTGTGGCTCAGGCATGAAGGCATGGCAGTAGGAGAGGCCAAAGGGCCTGCAGGATGGGATCGCCTTTGTAGGGAATGTGTATGGGAGTAGTCCATTGCTTTGCCACAAGGGCTGGGGGCAAAGTCTAAGCCAAGACACTGGAGGGATCCGGCAAGCGGAGAGGAAGTGTTTGGGGGGCGGGCTTTGTGTGTTTTTTTTGGGGGGGTGTAACCAGGATGTACCTATAGTCACTTGAGGGGAAGCACAGGTCTTTCGGAGTTCCCTGAGGCCATAAGCCAGAGCCTCAGACCTTGCACTGGCAGCAAACGGGGACACAGCAGCTGGATTGGCTGCAGGAGGACCCACAGCCGGAAGAGCAGCAGCAGGGCTTGCAGCAGCAGGACTGGCAGCAGCAGGGCTTGCAGCAGCAGGACTGGCAGCAGCAGGGCTTGCAGCAGCTGGACTGGCAGCAGCAGGGCTTGCAGCAGCTGGACTGGCAGCAGCTGGACTGGCAGCAGCAGGGCTTGCAGCAGCTGGACTGGCAGCAGCCACAGGAGCCACAGGAGCCACAGCCCCCCTTGGAGCCCCCGCAGGAGCCACAGCCCCCCTTGGAGCCCCCACAGGAGCCACAGCCCCCCTTGGAGCCCCCACAGGAGCCACAGCCCCCCTTGGAGCCCCCACAGGAGCCACAGCCTCCCTTGGAGCCCCCACACGAGCCGCCGCTGGAACAGGCACAGGCTGGCACACAGCAGCACACGGGCTTGCAGCAGCACACGGGCTTGCAGCAGCACACGGGCACACAGCAGCCGGAGCCGCAGCCCCCACAGCCGGAGCCACAGCCTCCAGAACAGCCACAGCAGCCCATGGTTCTGGTGGGTTTTGGGCGGAGTCGGTCAGAGATGCAGGTGCAGAGGGGAGGTGTTCAGGTGTGGAGCCTCCTGGGCCGGGGGCTTTACGTACCGGCCAGGGTGTCCCTAGCCCCTGTCACTTTCTTTGTCTATTTATACCATTACCCAGAGAAATTTGTTTTGTTTATTTTAGTCTTAAAATAATGACATAGTCACTACAATTAGGTCACACTGTATCTGTTTACTGTTTTGTATTTTAGTCAAGTAAACCTAGGAAGTAATGGAGCTCAAGTCACACACGCTTCACAGCAGAGGGCACAGGTCCAGGGACCTCCTCGCTTTCCCTCCACCTGTGTCCCTCCTGGGCCTCAGCTCTCCCTGGGAGATCTGCAGAGAAGGGGGATCCTGACTCCAGACACGGTCGTGTGGAGGTGAATTGCACCACACGGTTCTGTCCTTGGGTGAATGTGGCCTGAGAAGCCCCGTGGGGCCGTGTCGTCAGATCAAGACTCGGGTCAACAGCGGCATCCATCAGAGGCCACAGCCCGGGCCGGACAGCTGGCCACGCAGACGCCTTGTGAGAGCAGCTGCTGTCACTGTGGAGGTGGGAGCCTAACAACAGGATGCCCTTCCCTGGACGGCATCCACCCTCCGTCGCTGCCGGTTCCGAGCCCCGTCTCGTTCAGCGTCCAGAGCCGGAGAGGCGGAGATGCGTTGGTCCCTCCTGTTGTAAGGCGTAATGTGAGGAAGCCTCTGACACTGAGGCATCTCTACCCAGTTTGATCGATAAAGGCAAGAGAGACAGAGTGAATCAGGACCGAGTGATGACAGCACAGACCCTACAGACACTGGAGGGGATGAGAAAGGGGATCTTAGGAACAACTTTGTGTCGGTAAATTTGATAACTTGGATGTAATGGACACATTTCTCAAAAGACACAAACCACCAGAGAAATAGATACACCTGTTAAGGAAATTAAGTTTGTAGCAACAAGCTTCTGACCAAGAAAACTACCGGCCACCAGGCTTCTTGGGTGGATCCAGGAAGCATTTAGCAGAGAACCAGTGTGGCCTCTCTACAATGTAGCCCAGGAAAATCCAGAGCAGGGATGTTTCCCCACTCGTTCTTGGAGCCAGAGCCACCCTCATCCCAAGACCACTGAAGACACCACGGGAAAACCACGGGCCGGCCTTCCTCATAAACACAGACACCAAAGTTTCAGCAGATGGGAGTCCAGTAAGTGCCTCCAGGTATGTGGCAAACCTGGACTCCTCGGATGTTGTTGGCGGGAACGTAGTGTTACGGGCCCTTTGGAAATCATCCTGGCAGTTACGCCAGATGCTACACATGGCCCGTCAGGCACAGCCCAGAGACACGGACACACACACATAGCATTCACCGCGGCATTGTTCGTAACAGCCCCCAAACCGAAACACCCCAGATGTCCACCCGTGGAATGTCCCTCAGCCATCAAGGGAGCAAAGCACTGATCCTGGTGTGGCAACGTGAGGGACCCTGAAGTCCTCACGCTCAGGGACAGATGCCGGGCACAGAAGTCCACACGGTGCAAGGTTCCCATCACGCTCAGTGTCCGCAGTGGGCGGGGATGGGAGGTTTGTGGTCGCGTGAGCCCGAGGCGTCGTGGGGTGGGAGGAATGAGTAGTGATGACTGAGGGGTATGGGGCTTGTTTCTGGGGTGATGGGAATGTTCTAGAATCGCATCGCGTGTGGTTAGATGGTGGGGATAGTTGCACCACCTGTGAACACACGAGAAACAATTGGATTGCACGCGGCCAGTGGCCGAATTGTGTGGTGTGTGAATCGTATGTCACAGAGCTGTTTCTATATCCCAGCCATTAACAACTGAGATAGTGGAGAAAACATTTAAAGTTAGGAGTAAATCAGACAAAAGTGTGCAAGACCCATAGAGTTAGAAGTACAATGTGCTGCTGATAGAAAGCAAAGTCGAATCAAATAAACTGAGGTGCGTATCTTTTTTTAAATTTTGTTTTACATTTATTTGTTTTTGAGAGACCGAGGGAGACAGAGCACTAGTCAGGGACGGGCAGAGAGAGGGAGACAGAGAATCCGAAGCAGGCTCCAGGCTCTGAGCCATCAGCACAGAGCCCGACGCGGGGCTCGAACTCACAGACTGCAAGATTGTGACCTGAGCCGAAGTCGGATGCTCAACTGACTGAGCCACCCAGGTGCCCCTTTTTAATTTTTTTTAATATTTATTTTTAAGAGAGAGACAGAGAGACAGAGAGAGAGAGACAGAGCATAAGTGGGGGAGGGGCAGAGAGAGAGGGAGACACAGAATCTGAAGCAGGCTCCAGGCTCCGAGCTGTCAGCACAGAGCCTGACACGGGGCTCGAACTCACGAACCATGAGATCATGACCTGAGCTGAAGTCGGATGCTCAACTGACTGAGCCACCCAGGCACCCCTGAGGTGTGTATCTTGTTTTTTTTTTTAATTTTGTTTTACATTTATTTATTTTTGACAGACCGAGAGAGACAGAGCACTAGTCAGGGAGGGGCAGAGAGAGGGAGACAGAGAATCCAAATCAGGCTCCAGGTTCTGAGCTGTCAGCACAGAGACCGACGCGGGGCTTGAACTCACGAACCTTGAGATCATGACCTGAGCCGAAGTCAGACGCTCAACCGACTGAGCCACTCAGGCGCCCTGAGGTGCATATCTTGTCAAGGGGTCGAGATCCCGACGCCGGTCAGCGGACGGCTCTTCCTAAGTTGGCCTCTGGACGCAGTGCCCAGCAGATCTAAACCTCAGGAACTCCTTCTCTTAATAGAACTCACTGCGGTGATTACAAAATTCATGCTGATTGTGGCAACGAGAGGATGTGGGAAAAACCAAAAGAACTCTGAGGAGAAGGAGAAAGAAGACGGAGGGGCCAGTCCACGTGAGCTCTAGACTCGTTACCGACTGCGGGAACCCGGACCGTGCGGTGCTGACAACGGGAGAGGAAAGCAGATCGGAAGGCCGAGTGCGGGGCGCAGAAGAGACCCCACTATGGACAACTGGGCTCAGCAAAGCTGCACGTCAGCCCGGTGGGGGGAGGACAGCGCGTTCGATGCCGGCTGGCACCCAGCGGCCGAACAACTCGATATTCATTTGCCACAGAGACGAACGCGTGTCACGGATCGAGAGTGGGGTGAGAGCATAAAGCCTCCAGAAGCTCCTGCAGGGGCCTCCGTGCACGTGCTGGTCAAAGACCGCTAGGTGCAGCACCAGAGGCACGGTCTGTAAGAGAACAAGCTGCTCCATCAGACTTCGCCAAGATTAAAACTGCTGCTTCAGCTCTTTGAGGGACGAGTCGGGGGAAGGACACGGCACGCACAGATGGGGGGCTGTGTGCAAACCACCTGAGAGGGGGCGCGCGTCCCCAATACAAAAATAACTCCCACATCTCCAGTGAGGGGAAAACAAGCATCCCAATTTACAAACGGGCAGAAATGGAACGGTCCCTTCCCCGAAATACACAGACGGGAAGCGAACGCGTGGAGAGATGGTGACTCACTGGGAGTCAGAGCCGCGGTGCCCTCATCACTCGGCTACAGAAGGCTGCAATTACACCGCGGGCTCCAGCGAGGGGCGAGCAGGTGGGGCCCCGCTTTGGAGGACGGGTTGGCGGTTTCGTCACCAGGCGAGCAGCCTCCTTCCGTGGGACGGAGACTTCCGGCCCTCGGTGCCCACGGGGGACAACGGAGGGTACGACCACACAGAGGCTCACGTGCGTGCTCTGTGCCCGGAGGCCCAAACCCGACACAGCGCCGGGGCCCCCGACAGGTGCAGGGACACACGCCCGGTGCCGTTTCCCCGAGACGGTCCGCGGGGCAACCGAGGAGTGGTCCGGGGGTACAGCAACGACCTGGACGAGTCTCGAGGTGACCGTGCTGAGTGCAAAGGCCAGACATTCTCTGGAACATTCAGAAAACATATGACGACAGCAGGTCCCCGGCGGCGCGGGGCGGGCGGGCGCAGCGGTGCAGGGAGGGGGCCCCGAGCGTGTGGCAGACCTTCGGGGTGAAGGCGCTTCCTTTCCTGGTTGTGCTGACGGTGTCATGGGCGGGTACGTGTCAGCATTTATAAAATTACACACTTGCGATGTGTGCAGTTTATCACACCCGTGCAGACTCAGGAAAGCTTCCCCTGATACGCTTTCTTATTGTGTTGAAATACACGTAGCAGCGCGTACTCTCCCAGCCTCTTCCGAGTGTGTGCGCAGCGCAGCGGCTGGAAGCTCGGCCTCCTGCCGCCGCACCCCTGTCCCGCTCCAGTCGAATCGCGGGAGAGGCCTCGTCTGCCTCCCGCACCCTGATGCGCCCGGTCCTACCGCCAGGCACACGGGGAGGCTCTTCCCTTCCGTCTTCGGACCTGTATTCTCCTCCTTCCCAAACATGCTCAGGGCCCGTCTGTGCCAGAACCGATGAATGTGATCCAAGCCTCCCAGGCCTGGTTCTCGATAGGCTGATACTCGTTCTCTCTCTCACGCAGCCTGACTTTCAAGCCGAGGGTCTTGTTGAAAAATCTTTACTCTGAACATCACGAGATACATGTTAACTGCTCTGCAACGGCTAATTGTGTGTGTCGGCTTGGAGGGCGGGTGGGGGTGAGATTAACACTCGAGGGGGTGGACGGGGGTGGGCCTCATCCAATCAGTCGAAGGCGTGGATAGAACCAGAGGCTGACCTCCCCAAGCAAGAGGAAACCCCAGCAGGCGGCCTTCTGACTCCTGCCGCGCCCTCAGTGGTCCCGGGTCTTCAGCCTGCACCGCAGATTCTGGACTCACAGCCCTCGTATAAGGCAACTCCTTATAACCCGTAACTTCAGGTATATATTTGCGTAGGTGTTTCTCGACTCTGTGTCTCTGGAGAAGCGTGCCTAACCCAAGTCCCGGGGAAAGCAGGACTCGGAGGACCACGTTCCCAGGGAAAAGGGAGCCCACACACGTGACATTCCTCGAGGGATTTCTGACAATGAACCGTGTATGCGTGGCGTGAGAAACCAGGCAGGAAACAGATTTCCAAGGAGAGATTTCAGCAAGTGACGGCCGGGAAGGCCAGCCAACGTGAGGGGCCCCGGCTGTCAGCTGAGACCTGGGAAGGGGCTACACGGGGAGTGAGCGAGCAGCACACTGGCCTTGACCGAACCGCCGTGACCCGTTGTTCTCTTCCTGCTGCCAGAAGAAAATGTACTTGGCTCTGAGGGGATATGACATCATTCCGCTCTGTTACTGATGTTCGGACACAGTCTGATGCTATCAGAGCTGTGCTGTTGGAGGTGCTGGGCCTCGGCCCCTCAATGTGTGTGACCCAGGGCTGGTGAACCGATTTCTGGGAGCTCCGATGCGAAACGGGGAAGGGGGTGCGGACGCGGGCCTCAGGCTCGTCGCGAAGGCTGCCGGGCACACGGAGGTCGCGGGCAGCGATGACGCCTGTGTCGGGAGGCCGCTCGGGCAGCCAGGGTTACATGGGACAGTACAGATGAGCACACAGGCTGCGGCCCTCTGCCCGTGCAAGGGACCCCGCCCCAAATTAGATCCCCCGCCGGCTCCCTTCCCAGAGCCGCCCTGCCCTCCCCAGAAGCCCCGTGACACAAGTGCCAGTCCTCTCCTACCTTCTTGTGACGTCTGGGGCGTCAGCAGTGTAGACCTGGGGGTTCCCGAGAGCGACCACAGCACACCCCCACTTCTGGCCCAGCCATATGGTCACACAAAAGCACGCCATTGCTCACCACGCAGCGGTGTTTCCCTGCCCAGACCCGTGTGTGTGTGTGTGTGTGTGTGTGTGTGTGTGTGTGGTTGTCACACGGTGCTAGCCACTACACTGAACCCAGCAATTACCTCTTAAAAAAAAAAAAAAGCAGCAGATCCGTCGCATCTGCCCATTGGTTTGTAATCAGATCATTTGAAAGATGGGACCCGGCGCTCAGAGAGGTTAGAAAACGTGTTCGCGGTCATTCCTCTGAGGGGCCTGGAGCTCTAGACCCTTCCGGGCATCCCAGCCTAGTGTCCAGCTCAGACCAGCCTCCGTGTGACCTGACTTCCGTATCTCTCTGGGTTGATCAGGATGCCCTTGAACACCAGGACCACATGACAGTCACCTGGGCTGCCCACCTGATAACCCGTCGTGAGTGGGTGTTCTGGAAACATGTGACGGAGGCTTTCGGGAGGTGGACACAAGGGCTGTTCAGAACCAGGGAAGCTTCTGCGTGTGGACCTAGCTCAGCCCTCTGCAGTGCCGGGAAGGAGATATTTTAGGCTCTGCAGGCCACATGGTCTCTGGAGCGAGGAAGGGAATTTTCAGCTTCGAATGTGAGTGGGCCCTGCTCCCAGGCCCCCAGGGATGCCATACGTTAACTTGGACCAAGGTCACAGTGACCTCACCAGACCCCAGAGCAGGGGCTCTATTTCTGCCCCGATCACACAACGTGACATCTGCTTCATCAGCAAATAGCCTGAAAGAAACATTTCAAACTAAAGATAAGAGTAAAAATATCCCTGAGTTCCGTTCCCACCCCTCCGGAGCCGGGGGCCTTGCACACGAGAAGCATAAGGTAAAGTCTGTGATTTTCCGGGCTGCCCTCGCCACGACTCCTAAGTGCTCCCGTAACAAAGAACACACAGACCCCGAGTGACGCTCTCCTTCCCCAGTCCTCTCGCTTCTTGGTGCAGATTGTGTAAACCGGCCGGTGGTCCTCACTGGGGCTCGAATAAAACTCTCTCCCTTTTTAAAAAAAAGAAATTCTGAAAGGTTTTTTCGTCTCGCATGAACAGGGACAATTCAGCTCGGACTTCATAGCAGGAAAGTGGCCGCGAACAGTCTGGACGCGGTGGGGGCTCTGCTCCAGTAAAGCGTTATTTATGGGCACAGAAATCGCAACTTCTACCATTTTCACGTGTCACAAAGTACTATTCTTCTTTTGGTTTTCACTCAGTGATTTCAAATATAAAAATGATCCTGAGCTTGTGGGCTGTTCAGGGGCAAGGGGAAACAGGATGTGGCCTCAAACCCAGTCCTGGAGGTCAGAGGCACATGGGACACAGAGGGACGCCTTCCCTGCAGACGAGTCCCTGTACAGTGGGGGGAGGTTCTCCAGCAGACAGAATGACAAGGACCACTGGCTTCTCAGCAGTGTGAGATTCGGAAACCCTGAGTTAGCAGTGCTGACCCAGACAGGCTCCATGCAAACCTGAGACATGGGAGGAGACTGGACAGGACCCACCGTGAGCTGAGCTGGGTGACCAGAGGGAGGAAGATCCTGAGGCCAGAAGGTGGGGGCGTCACTGATGGCACAAACCCCACCACCCCACAATGTGGCCTGAGGTTCAGGCGGGAGCGACCACCAGGTGGGGGGACTCAGCCGCCTGCAGGGAAACCCATCAGGGACACCAGCTGTCCAGGCACTGTCCTTGGTGCTGGCACACAGCTGGATGCAGGACCGGGGCTCCGTCCCCAAGGGTCGCCCAGCCCCGGGACCCCGCGGCAGCCCCCGGCCCTCGGAGCCGGGCCCCGGGGCAGCGCCGTCGGGCGAGGCTGCGGGAAGCAGCCCGGGCCTCGGCCCTCGCGGGGCCCCGGTCCCGGCGGATTCCTCTCCCCGGAGATAAGCCCCCGGCTCAGCCCGAGCGGGCTGGAAACCCAGAATCGCTGCCTTAATTGGTATTTTCCAGTTGAGAGAACATCCCGGGCTTTTTCGCCTGTGTCATTGAATTACCAAGTGTTTTCGTTTTTGAGAAGACCTAAAATTGCAGAGATCTCGGGGACTTAGCGAAGGAACGCGAGGCCAATTTTGCCTAATTACGGAACGTCTGGGCGGTCCCTCTGACGCGTCCCAGAGTAGGCGATGCAGACCCCTGGGCCTCCCCGGAGGTGGGGGGCCCGGGCTCCGGCACAGATGTTTACCTGACGTCCCGGGGCAGAATCTGGTTTACATCGAGGAATCAGACTGTTTACAGCACGCCGCGTCTGTGTCTCCCTCTGCCCCCCTTTCAGCGGCGGTAACGTTCTGCAGGTCTCTCGGGTCCCCCGGGACCGTCTGCGCCATCGCGCCAGGCTCGCCACGTCCAGGCGGCCCCACCCGGGGGACGCGTCGGCCCGTGGCCCGGCCACCCGCGTGGTCAGCCGGAGCCCGGGCAGGCAGCGCAGGCGGGGAGCGGGCCGAGCCACGTCAGCCTGGGCAGCGGCGCCCCACGTGCAGGACGGGGGGCCTCCGCCACACCCCCGGTCGCCGCAGGCCAGTGCACGGGATGGCCGGCGCCCCCCCGAGGCTGTGAGTGGGCAGCGGGACCTGGGGCGCTCCACAGCCCAAGAGACGCCCCGCTGCCCGGGGGACCCGGCGTCCGCACCCGTTCGAGGGGCCGCAGGGGTGTGGGGGGGTCAGGACGGCACGGGAGGAGCTGCCGGGGGTCCCACACGGGGCCCTGGAACAGCCCAACCACAGCAGGGACGAGGGGCCCCTGGACCCGTCTCCGGCCTCAAGCCGCAGGAGCCACGGTTACGGGGCTGCTCTGGGGCCACGGCCCCGCCCGTGCGGTGACAGAACCCCTGCCGGCGTCCCCAGGGCCCCGTTGCCCACTGCGGGCCGGCCATCGCCTGGCTGCACCCCCTTCCCAGAGGCCGGCCTCGGTCCTCCTTCTCCACAGGGCTTGACTGAGCCTCTGGCTCCAGTCCCGCGTCCTGCCACTGTCCCTTCCCCTTGTGGCAATTGCCCATGTCCTCCCATCATTCCAGAGAGCTGCCCCTCCCGGGTTTGCTGGTCCTGTTGTCCTCAGGACCTTCTCGCCCTTCCTGACCAGGGACCCTCGGCTGTGCCGTGTCCCCCGGGCCTCCTTCTCCCCCTTCCTGGCTGGGGACCCTCGGCTGTGCCGTGTCCCCCGGGCCTCCTTCTCCCCCTTCCTGGCCAGGGACCCTCGGCTGTGTCATGTCCCCTGGGCCTCCTTCTCCCCCCTCCTGTCCAGGGACCCTCGGCTGTGCCGTGTCCCCTGGGCCTCCGGTCCCTCCCGCCCTCGGACCCCAGGAAGCACGAGTGCGCGGGCCTGGACCCCGGGGCTCATGGAGGCCGGCACCCTCCTCAAACTCCCGGGAGCCCGTGCAGCCCCCGCCAACACCCACTCCGGGGCGAGTGAGCCCTCCAACCCCACACGCTGCCCAGCATGACATCCCGGGGTCTCCATCCTGGACCGCTGGCCACCCGACGGTCCCATGCACCCAGGAGTGACCCCCAACTTGGCTGCAGACCCACGGTCCTCCTGAGCGCCGGCTGTGGCACCCAGATGTGGCCGGACCGAGTCAGCACCCCCCCCGCCCCCGAGCCTGTCTGAGCTGCAGCCCCCTGCCGTGTGATCATCCTTGAAGGACCCCTTGCCCCGCAGGGACGTCCTCTGTCGGGCGCCCCCACGAGCCATGTCGGGCAGCACGTCGGGCCGGCCGCACGGTCCACACTGACACCCCCACCCGCAGTGGGGTCACTGCTCACTGCGGGTCACTGTCACCGTGGGGTCACTGCTCACCCCAGGGTCCCTGCTCACTGCAGGGTCACTGCTGACTCCTGGGTCACTGCTCACTGTGGGGTCACTCTCACTGTGGGGTCCCTGCTCACCTCAGGGTCACTCTCACTGAGGGGTCACTGCTCACCCCAGGGTCACTTTCCCTGCAGGGTCCCTACTCAAACCAGGATCCCTGCTCACCGCACCCTGGCGTCCCCCTGCAGGTCTGGACACATGGCACGACGTGGGCTCAGCCCCAGTTTTGGCTACCTGCTACCCTACTGCTGGCTGTGCACTCATCATCCGGGCCATTGTCGTCGTGTCCCCATCCCCGCTGGGCACCCGGGGGCAGGGGTGCCAGTGTGCCAGGCCCTTCGACCTGGCAGTGCCCGGAGCCCCACCCGGAGCGGAGCCCTTCGGGGGGACGCCGCAGGACACAGTTTCACTGGCAGCGGGAGGTTGTGGGCGCTGGCAGGTGTGGTTACTTGTCAGCCTCTGAGTGTGTGTGTCAGGGGCGGGAGGGGTATCCGGGCGCAGGTGTGAGCCGTCAGCATCCCCAAACCACTGAAGATCCTTTTCAGCCCCTCTCCGTCAGCATCCACAGCCGACGCTCCCCCCCACCCCCAGCTCTGCTGGTCGTCTCTCAGCACCTTCTGGTCTGTTAGGTGCTGAGTTCCTCATGGCCTCTCCTCTGCCCTCTTCCTCCTCGTTGTCTTCCTCCCCCCATGGCCTCTCCTCTGCCCTCTTCCTCCTCATCGTCTTCCTCCCCCCATGGCCTCTCCTCTGCCCTCTTCCTCCTCCTCGTCTTCCTCCCCCCATGGCCTCTCCTCTCCCCTCTTCCTCCTCCTTGTCTTCTTCCCCCCATCCCTCTTCTCCCCCCCCCCCGCCCCCACCGCAGCCCTCGCCCTGTTCCTCTGTCTTTGTCCATTGGATGCAGGAGACCCCAGCCCCCTGCCCAGCCCCCAGCCTGCTCACAGCGTACTCTGTGCCTGGCACTCAGGGCACGCTCAGACACCTGCATCCCCACACGCACTCCAGCCACCCCCCCATGTGGGAGCTGGTGCCACCAGCCCCTGGTGAGAAGCCTGCCCGCTGTCCCGCTGGGGACTGGCTCTGCCTGCTCCTAACTCATTCGTCATCAGGCCCTGTCATTCCCCCTCCGAACTGCGCATCTCAGAGCCGTGGCTGGCAGGCCCTCCGGCCGTCACAGCCACCATCACCTGTAGGATGCCCGGGGACTCGGCCCGTGGCCCCCATTCTTCCTCCTCTGACAGCCCGTCTATGCAGGGCAGCCACAGGGGCCTCTACAAACACAAGCCAGCGCCCAGCCCTCCCCTCTTCAAAGCCTCAGTGGCTTCCCGCTACCTAGAGTAAAAGCTAGAAGCATCTGCAGAGTCAGAACCACTGCTGTGACGTGGGTCTTCTCCGGGGCCTGGGATTACGTGCAGGGGGCGGGGGTGACGGCCTCAAGATGTCACGTCTCCCAGGACGATTCGTAGCGGGCTGTGTGTTCCTCCCGATATTATGGTAGCAAGTAAAGTTAGTTAATTCAGTGATCAGCTTACAGCCTGAGGATCGACATGTTTTTTGGGTAGCACATTTCTGATCCGTCCATCCTCTGCCCACCTGTGTCATTGGCGATGTCAGGTGCAACCATGGGGTCTGTGTATTTTCCTTGTCCCGGCTGCCACGGCGCGTGTCAACCACACGCTGGTCCAGGTGGAAAAGGGCCGTGTCCAGGCAGGGGCCGCGACCTTGAGGAGCAAACACCAGCTTTCAGTTCGGTCAGGTCTGCTGGGCTTTTCTCTTTCTTTTCTTTTCCTTTCATGTACGCCTCACTCCGTCTCCCTTCTTTTTCCTTTTTCATTTTATGAAGTCAGAAACTTTGTCTCTAGTTCCTCCGTGGATGGCGTGTAACTAAACGAGACGGAGCCTGACAAGATGCCCTTACAGTGTTCACTGTGCTCCTTAGAGAGGGACTCCCCAGTCGCGGTCCAAGGCCACCAATATGGTGGTGAATGGATTTGAAGTGAGGTCTTCTCCCAGCTTCCCCGAAGCCCAACCTTGCACAGCGCTATTAGTGCATCTTTGGTACGAACCCTCACCCAGCTCTGTGCACAAACGTGGACATTATGCATGTACCTTGTTTTTCTCCCAAATGGGAGTATTTTGGGGTCACGGGTGTAGACGTGGTTCATTCTGCCCCCCAGATGCACATCATGTAGGTGTATTACCGTGCGTTAAACAGTTACCCCGTCGGTGGAAAATCACATTATTTCCAGATCATCTGTTTTGTATTGTTTTGCTGTTTCCATGACACATAATGCAGCGAGAGACACCCTTGTTTGTGAATATCTTCATGCTGACACGCTTCAGTTACGACTGAGATCCAGAATGAGCCGGAGAGCCCCAGGATATCTGCAATTCAAATTAAAAAGATGAAAACAAAAAGACTAGTAGAAATATGGACAAATAATGTAAATGGGAAATTCACGTGTAAGGAGAAATATTGATGGCCGGTGCGCATAGGACGAAATCGCGAGGGTCGTACAGATGCAAAGGGAGACCGCGAATGAGCTCATTCATCCCGGGTTGACAGGGACGCAGGCAGGGACCCATCAGTCACGGCCAGGAGGGCGACCAGTGCGTCCCAGGTGGCCGGGTGCTCCTCTGGCGTTTGCACACAGAGTCCTGCATCCAGAAACCCGCCAGACTGTAGCAGACCAGGCAACCCAAATGGCTGGAGTGAGTTCCAACCTCCATCCGGTGATTTGTCATCGACAGACAAGAAGTTAGCACCATATGCACTCTACGTCGTCATACCAACGTGGGCAGACTGCATTCTCCTTTCACACCATCACCACCACCAGCATCCGCACCATGATGAATAGAGGTGGTGACAGGGGAATCTCTAACTTAATCCTCAACTTAGTGACAATGGCTTGGAGTTTCATATTTTTAAGTTATGTCCCCATTGGCTTTTGAAAAATATTTTCCACATGTAAGCAGTTTCTTTCCACCCTTGTTTGACACTGGGGTTTGTTGTAGGTGGCTGCTGAGTTTTATCAAGTGCCTCTGGGGTGTGTGTAGAGAGTATTTGTTACTTCATTTGACTTTCCAGCAACGAGCCGTCTTTCCCTCGTTCCTCTGGGGGGAAGTCCCCCGGGCGTGTACTGTTTGTGAAGGGCAATAGTTTCTGCCCACCACTAAAGGCAAAGGAGCCAGATCCTTCCTGTGGGCAGCTGGGGACACGGGGACAAAGCACACCAGGGCCACGCACTGGTCAGAGCCAACCCATACCCGGCTCAGGGCAGGCCCAGCTTGGGTCCCACAGTCCCTTCCTCAGTTGCAGGGCCACCAGCAAGAGGAGGGGCCGGTGTAGCCCTCTGTCCTACTGAGAAGCGTGTGGGCACGATGCCCCCTTTCCAGGCAATTGCAGGAGCCAGCTCATCCCCAGGGACTGAGGCCATTCCATTCAGCCCTCTGGCCCTGACAGCAGTGTCCCAGCTCTGGTGCCAAGAGTGACAGTGCAGTCAGGTCGGCCTCTGCCACCAGCCACTGTCCCAGGGCCATGTCCCTCCTGGAGCCGGTCACTGTGGCTCTGGCACCCGCGGCAGAGCTGAGGGCTGGCCGGTGCTTGTGTCTATCACACAGACCAGTCGTCAGAAGCAGGCTGTCTTTCCATGACACCGGGGATCCTGGCTGTGCCACCGGTCTGCACCTTGGGACGGGGCACGGGCTGGGTCGGCTGTGTGGGCAGGGGCTGCGAGCACATGCTCACGTCTTGGCTGGGAGGGTCTCCTCCAGGCAGGGACTCAAGGAGCTCAGCGCCTGCCTCCACGTGCCCTGGCCATCAGGAGTCCATCACTTCCATTCGTATACGAGAGACAGAGAGACAGAGACGGAGGGAGACAGAGCACGGACCAAAGGGCGGGAGGGGTTCACAACGGGCAACAGCTGCGAGGGGAGGTTTCCCAGAGCGCGTAAAGCTATGCAAAGCAGGCTGGCTCTAAAAGAGCGAAGAATCTGCTTGTTTGGGCTGTTTCGCAAAATCACAAAGGTATAAAAATTTGAGTTTGGCGCTGGTGGGCTTTGAGCTAAGGGATCTCAGCCTGGAGTGAAGAAGTAAACAGCCAAGGGCCGTGACCGGAGGCCGGCCGTGGGTGCTTGTCCCGACACGGCTCACTCCCTCCCCTGGGGTTTGGTCCACGTGGGGCTCAAGGTTCGGTGCCAAGGAAAGGTCCACCAGAGACCGGCTGGACGTGCCGGATCCGAAGCTAGAGCCCCACCTGGCCGCCCGGGCTCGTAGGTCACTGGACACACAGCAGGACAGGAGTCCCGGAGCTGTCCTGGGGCGGGGGGGGGGGGGGGGGGGGGGGGAGGGCCTGGCTGTCAGAGTCCTGTTGTGTGACAGAGACACAGAAGAAGAGCCCCTGCATTTGATTTTCACGCATTTGCCTCCTTTTCGGCGTCACAAGAGCCAACGGAAGACCGAATCTGGTTCCACCCTCTTGCCAGAGCTGGGGACCAGATTCGAGCTGTGTCACGCGGGGTCCCAGGCCACCTGACTCAAGACAGGCAAGCGGATGAGCAGATAAGGGCTATCACAGCCCCTAGGGACCTCTGGCCCAGATGCCTGCACATCGGCCCTCCGGACGGGGCAGGTGGGGGTGTGCGGGCCCAGGCGTCCACACTTAGGCTTATCTTGCCAAAGTGCTCAGTGGTCACGTGCTCAGAGGTCAGCGTTCAGGACAATGGCTCCCTGCTGACAGCTGAGGGCAGACAGAGCAGGTGGAAAGGAACAGTGCAGGGGGAGCAGGGGAAGGGAGCGGGGACACCCTGGCACAGCCCACAGCTCGGCATTCGGGGGCAGGGAGGGTCTGGGCGGTCGGGCTAGAGACAGAATGCAAATGATGAACCTCCAGGAGACCCCTGGCCCCTTTGGTTGTTTATGTTTTATTTATTTTTAATTTTAAAACCTGTATAAACCCCAGTTAGTTAACATATAGTGTAATAATGGTTTCAGCAGTGGAATCCTGTGATTCACCCCCGACATATAACACCCAGGGCTCGTCCCAGCAAGCGCCCTCCTTGGTGCCCCTCCCCCATCCAGCCCACCCCCCCCCCAACCCACCTCCTCCATCAGCCCTCAGTTTGTTCTTTGTAAGAGTCTCCTATGGTTTGCTCCCTCTCTGTTATCTTACTTTTCCTTCCCTCCCCCCCCCCCCCGCCCCGTGTTTATCTGTTGTGTTTCTCAAATTCCACGGATCACTGAAAGCCCAAGCATTCCTCTGGTCTGCTGGCTTCAAAAGGGACATCTGGGACCTGGGGTCTTACAGGAAAACCAAAGAGTTCACGATGCCCGGTCTCCCGCAACCCTGACCCCCACCCCCACCCCTGACTGCCCTCCCCCTCCCCGGACTCTGACCAGACCCTCCCCACTACACGGGGGCTGGGCGGGCCTCTCCAGGCGGTCACTCCCCTGCGGCCACCGCCGGCCCTGCGCCTGTTTCTTTTGCTGGACAACAGTGCCATCTGGTGGCCGGCTCTGCACCGACGCCATTCGTTTCCCCGTCTGAAAAGAGAATTTCGGAACGCAGGACCCTGTACAAAGTGGTTTTGTTTTTTTCCGTCTCCGAGCCAAATTCAGGTGCCCACGTCGAGTCCAACAGTAAGAGGTCAAAGCCCCTCAGAGGACTCCGCAAACGTGGCTGGGGTGCACCTGTGCTCATACGAAGTTTCTTACGTGTGCACAAGTGTCTCAACAGCCAACAGAGTCTGTGCTTCAAGCCACCACCCTCCGAGGTTCTGCTAAAAGGCCAGTCATGGTGACGCTGTTGACCCACGGCGTCCCACTCTCCAGGTCAAGGGAACCACGTCCCAGGCAAGCAGGGAATTCAGAAACACCCCGATGGCTTCTCAGGAGGCAGTTCTGTCCTCGGCCGCCGGAGAGGGTGTCTGGCGAGGAGAGAGGGGGTCCTGGGTGCCTTGTGTCCACTGTTGCCCGGACGGTGCCAGAGTCTCTTCCTCCAGCTGCCGGTGCGGCTTGGGTCCGGGATCAAGAAATCCAATGTCCCCTTTGGGTTTCGGGTTTACTCCCTCAATCCCACACGACCGTGGGAGCTAAAGCCTTGAAGTAGACAGAAGGAGAGAGAGAGAGTGCACGGGCCAGTGGGACACCCACACCCTGTTGGCCCCGTGTCTCTGCAGAACCCGGATCAACACTCACACACACTCAGAAACAACAATGAAAAAGTCCACCTGGGACGAGAGCAGAGAGTGACAGGGGCCTGGAGCTCCTGAGGGTAAGGAAGCAGGACGTGTTTGGTCGGGAGAAGTGTAGGTGCCACAGCAGCCTGGGACTTGAAAACACTCCCGAATGCACACACTCCTTCAGTGGGTTACCTGTCAGTGAGCCTGGCAACACACATTTATTGAGTGCCACTGGATGCCTCCCCCTGACCCCGCAGCAGGCAAGCCCAGCGGGCGGCAGGACACATGCCCGTCTGTGAACCCACGCGTCTGACTCTACAAGGGTCTCCCGCGGATTCTATTTCCTCTTTCCATCACCTCCCAGGGTCCCGCTGAGTATTTACATGTCAGAACCGGCTTGAGGTCTTGTACTTGTTACTAACAAAATGTACCACCGGGCATGCTGTCTCCTCGGCTCTCTGGCTTGATAATCCTGAAGGCAGAAGGAGTATGAGGCCCACGCCTTGCCCAGAGCAGCCGGTAGCTTCTGTCCCCAGAGAGACGCGTCTCCAGTCTTTCCTCCCTCCTGGGCTTGCAGGTCCTGGCAGGTTGGCAAGGGGAGGACAGAGCTCAGGATGCGGGTCCCTCCCTAGAGTGAGGAGAGCAGCCAGGGAGGCCCCACAGCCGGCCACACCGTCCCTGGGGACAGGAAACAGGCATCAATGGGTTTGGCCACGACAGTAAATAAACCTCGGGCATCGGCTGATGGGCAGAAAATCGCACCCCTTTCTCCCCACCCACTCCTGTCCAGGTCCTTCGCTACAGCTGTAAACCAAGGCAGCTGCTGTTTTCCCCCAAAAGGAACTTTCTCCAAGCCAGGGCCGGTGCTCCATGAGATTCAGAGGCTGGGCGGCCACACTGGGCTTCTCGTCCACCAGAGGGCGCAGCGCCCCAGTCCCAGCCCGCAAGGTGGGCTCCCAGGGGACTTAGGGCAGGCGGGCACCCAAACCAGCGCAGCTCGTCTGCAACCGGTCGGAGTTGTTGGCCCAGCGTGGGTTTCCCTCCACCTCCCTGTCTGTGTCTGCCCTCATCGCCCATGTCTGTGCGTTAAATGGGACTGGAAAATTCAAACGATTGTTTATGTCACTTCCAAAACCAGGGAAACCTCGAGCTAAAACATGATCATTTGTGGTGCTTTTAATGTTCAAAAATCAGGAATCTGAAACAGTTACCACTCCTCGCGAGAAAGGACACGTCCTTCCGCTGCCGTGACTGTCCTCTGTGCACCCGGGACAGCCTGTCCACGTGCACCAGGCCCGGGACAGCAGGTCCGGTCCGCAAGAAGGCAGCAGGGCTGTGACTGGGGGGTTTGGGGCATGAGCTGGATTTGACAGATTTCCAAGCAGGACAGACATGTCTGAAGACACGGAGTGTCAAAGATAAAGTCCTGTAAAACTCCCAAGGCCACTTTGGCCAGAGGGCTTTTGGCCTTTGTGGCTCCGTGCAGATGGCACTTGAAAAGTTAGGCCGACGCTCCCCGGAAGCAGCTGTCAGATCCTAGGCACAGGGGCCACTGCGGGGGGCTCGAAGAAGGATCCCACAGCAGAACATGGCGGGGAGGAACGCATTAAAGCAACGTATCGTGAAGTGTGTTGAGAATGCACCAGGGAGACGTTGCCACTGACATGGCATCGAAGGGCACTCCATGCACAGACATGACACCTCCACTCTGGGTTTTCGTTTGCCGATACTGGAATATGGCCTCAAAGTCAACGATCAGTTAGTCAAGCGTGACTAAGGACAAACATCTACCGTCTGACACTATGGCTGGACTAATTGTCCACTTTCCTGAACATCAAACCAGCCAAGGCTAACAAGACTCTTTGATGTGATGAGTGGATCTGTAGCATTTGAAACTCCCTGAGCAAAGTCTGAAATGCACGGTTCCAAGTGGAGAGAGCCTGGCAACAGCCGTCAGTGAGAGCGAGGACTGCATAGATGTCCCCAGACCCCACTTCTGGCCGTGCTGCGGCAGCAGGGAGGGGACCACGCCTGTGGAGACAGCCCGGGCAGGGCCAACGGACAGAGCAGGGCCCGGGGCTGCTGGCGGGCAGCCCTGTGTTGTCCCAGCTTCCTTCTGGAGCCAGAGCCATCGAGCAGGAGGGGGCCCAGGAGAGCCCCCCGAACAGCCTCCCCGAGGGAGGGGCTCAGAGATGGGGACTCGTGGCCTCCGTGCCTGAGTCTCAGCTCTGCCAGCCGAGGCGCCCACTTCAAAGACATTCATCCCCAGTAATCGCCACATGGCCACATGGCCAGATAAGGAGCCAGGCCACCCCACCCATGAAGCTCTGCTCAAGAAAGCCCTGGAGACAGATAGTGGCTGATCTGCTGATCTTGCTTTCCTTCCCCTGCCCTAATCCTGCTCTTAGGCTCCAAGTTCATCAACAAAGAGTAGCTCCATGAGACCCCGGTGCCCACCCCCAAAATGTTAGAGACAGAGGTCCACACTGCCTCCCTCTCTCCCCGTGACCTTGCTGTGTGGCCCCAGGTGTGCATGCACCCTCCAGGACCTGTGAGCGGTAAGCGTTCCTCCAAGTGCCCCGATGGCTGCTGCTGTGTGTCCTGTGGTCATCGTAGGGACCACAGGGCCGGTGCGGCCACAACCCTGGCCCCATGGGGGAAAGGTCTGTGGGGGCCACCAAGTAGCGCGGGCCAGGTGAGGGCCCCGGGCACCCCCGGCCGAGAGCATCATGACCCACGGGCACACAGGCAGCTGGCCACGGTGAGGCAGAGCCCCCAGCCCCACACCGAGGGAAGCCCCCAGCAGGAAAAGAGCTGCAGAAACTTGCAGAGTGGGCTCAGTCTTCCGTGAGTCGTAGACCACACCTGACAGCAGCTGGCTCGACCGACTGACTGACGGACAACCCTGGGCAGGACTGAGGGGCCGCAGGCAGAAGCCCGGGGCCGCCTGGGACACGCCAGCAGGAGTGCAGAGTCCCATGCCGTCCTGGGCGCCCCAGGAGCCCCCCACCCCAACCCCGGGCTAAAACTAAACCATGCTGCCTATTTCCAGCGGGCCACAGTTGTCCCCGGGGTCTCCCCACTATCCTTGTAATATCTGTGGGGCCAGTATCAATGCCCCCTTTTTCATTCCGACACTTGGGATTTGTGTCTTCTGTCGTTTTCCCTCGGTCGGCCTGGCTAGATGTTTCCACCTGTGCTGGACTGCCACAGAGCCAGCTTCGGGTTTCACTGACATTCTCTATTTTCTCCTTTCTATTTTACTGGTTTCCAATCTTCATGATTTTCTTCCTCGTGCTTGTGTTTGCTTTCATCGAGCGCGGTCTGGTTCTCTGCTTGCCTGGGGTATAAGCATACCTGTTCATTAGGGGCCTTTCTTTCCTGACCTATGTCCCCAGGGCCATAAATTCCCCACTGAGCTCTGCTCTTGCCGCATTCCACAGATTTTGCAATGTTGCATATTCTTTACATTTAGTTCAAAATATTTTCAAGTTTCCACTGAGACTGTCTCTGGCACTTGGGCCATTTAGAGATGGGTGGTTTGATTTCCAAATAGCTGGGGAGATCTTCATGTCACTGACTCTAAGGTTAATTCTGCTTTGGTTTGCAACATACATTTGGCGGAGGCATTCTTCAGACCCCCCCCTCGGCCACATGAAGAGGGGTGGTGGCCCAGAGCACTCCCTCGCCGGGAGATAAGGAGCCGCTGGCCTTGTCATCTTGGGTGGGGATGTCTTTCCCTGTTCCAGACTCGTTGCGTGCGCCTTTGATCTGCTTCAGATGGTGCCTGGCCAAAGCCTCTGCTCTTATCTGTCCCCTGAGGGAGGGGACGGGGTCCTTCTGCTGTGGCGCAAGGGGGGTGAGGCAGGCCAACCGGCTGGCCGTGGGGGAACAACACCCACTGCTGAAACTGACCTCCTCTTGTCTCTTCTTCGCGTGACTCGGGCACTGTGCCATCCGACACGACCGCCTGTGTTTCTCCCGGTGACTCCAGTGCAGACAGGGAGAGGACAGAAGCGCTCAGATTTCTACTCCCGGTGACAGGGAGCAGGTGCCCCTGGCTCGACACATACTTCATATGACTTCTACTCTTTTAAATTTGTTAAGGTTCGGTTCAGGGCCCAGAATATGATCTCTCTTGGCAAATGGTCTGTATGTGCTTGAAAAGAATGAGTTTTCCAAACAAACAAACAAACAAACAAAAGCAGACCCACAAATATAGAGACAAACCGGCGGGTGCCAGAGGGAAGGGGGGGAGGTTGGGAAAAAAAGGGTGAAGGGGAGTAGGAGGTACAGGCTCCCAGAGACGAGATGAATGAGTCACTGGGCAGAGTGACAGGCAGAGCACAGGGAACGCAGCTGTGGATTGTCATGGAGGTGAGTACAGGCAGGTGCAGCCACAGCGGTAAGCCCAGCACAGGGACCCCGGGAATCACCACGCTGTATACCGGAAGCCGTATCGACACTGTGTCAACCATGCTTCCATTTTAAAAAACCATCAGAAAAAGAATGAGGTTTCTCTATTGTGGGGGGGGGGGGGGGAATGTTCTATAAATGCCACTAGGGTCAAGTTGCCCGAGAGCGCTGTCAGGCCCTCCGTGTTGCCACCGACCTCTGCCCACCTGCTCTGCCGAGGACGGACAGGGGCATGGAACACTCCGGCCGTAACTGAGGGTGTGTCCCTCAGATCAGCCTTTGCTGCTTGTGTTTGGGAGCTCTGTTATTATGTGCTTGGTGTTTATGATCGTTTTGTCTTCTTGATGAATTGAAACATTGTGTAACATCCCCCTTAGTGTTTTTATGGCATATCTTTCTCCATTGACCTAGCTAAGTTTTGATATTAAACTGGGTTTCTTACAGAGAACGTACACTTGGGTATTTTTTCTTTATCTAATCTGACAATCTCTGCCTTTAACTATTGTGTTTACAACATTCCCATTTACAGTGATTATAGACACAGTCAGATCAAACTCTGTTATCTTGGTAGCTGGTTTATACTTGCCATGTTTGTTCTTTGTTTCCTTTTTCTGCTTCTTCTGTCTTCTTGGGTATGATTCAGCCTTTTTTATTATTCCGTGTTATCTCCTCTATTTTCTTATTCATAGATCTCTTTTTAAAAAACACTGTTTAGTGGTTGCCCTAAGGTTTACAACATGCACTTTAAAATAACTTAGTCCACCGACAGATAATATTCTACTGCTTCATGTACACAGCAGGGACCCTATGTTCCCAAACCCTCCCTCCTATACCTGCTGTGGTGGTTAGCATACTCCCACTTCTGCGTAAGATGTAGTCATCCAGGGGCGCCCGAGTGGCTCTGTCGGTTAAGCGCCCGACTTCGGCTCAGGTCATGATCTCATGGTTCGTGAGCTGGGGCCCCGCGTCGGGCTCTGGACTGACAGCTCCGGGCCTGGAGCCCGCTTCGGATTCTGTGTCTCCCTCTGTCTGCCCCTCCGCTGCTTGTACTCTGTCTCTCGCATTGTCTCAGAAATAAATAAACATTAAGAAAAAATTAAAAATAAAAAAAAGGATGGAGTCCTCCAGTTCACTGTTACTATTGTTTTAAACAGTTATCTTGTAGAGCAATTAAAAACACAGACAATATGTTTTACCTTCATTTTGTCTATTTCTAAGATTCTTTTCTTTGTAGATCCAAGTCTCTGATCTACCGCATTTCCTCTGTCTGAAAAAATCCCTTAGATGTTTCTTAGAGGTCGGAGCTGCTGGAAATAAAGTCCCTCTGTTTCTATCTGCTTAGAAAAGTCTTTACTCCTCCTTTACCTTCGAAGGATTTATTTATTGGATATAGATTCTGGGTTGACTGTTATTTTCTGTTAACAGTTTAAAGATGTCACCCCGTTTTCCTGCTCGCGTGGTTTCTGGTGAGAAGCCTGCTGTCATTTTCATTCTTATTGTTCTGCAGGTGACGTGGTTCTTATACTGTGGCAGCCTTTAAGATTGTCCCATTGTCTCTGGCTTTCAGCGATTTAAATATGATTTGCCCTAGTGTGTGTTTGTGTCTGGATGTGTGCGTTTTGGGGGATTGACCCTGATCAGTGTTCCCTGATTTTCTTAGACCGGTGGTTTGGTATTTATCACTCGTTTTGGAAAATTCTCGGCCATTATTTCTTCAGCTACTGCCTTCTCTTTTTCTTTTCCTTTTTCTACACCTGGGATTCTAATTCCACATCTGTTGTGCTATTTGGTATTGTCACGCAGCTCCCGGATGTGCTGGTTTTCTTTCTTACTCCTCTTTCTTTTTTTTCTCTCTCTTTCTTTGTATTTCAGTTTGAGCCCTCTGGAGGCATTTTTGTTTCTGTGTTTTCAATTTCCAGCATTTTGATTTTATTCTTTCGTATAGTTTGCACACCTCGGCTGAAATTACCTGTGTGTGTCGAAGGCCCCCACCTGTCTCCTCCCACACGAGCCCCTCAGACCTAACTGCCCTTCTCACCTGCGTCACCATAGATTAACGTTGTCCTTTTTTGGCAATCATAAGGGTCGCCATACAGGCAACTGTCACCCCAGGATATACTCTTTTGTGGTTGGCTGATTGGCTCGACGCTTGGGCAATTGCCACGGCTCTTCTCTGTCCTTCGAGTCCCCGTAGAAATTTTATTTTTTCTCAACCTCCCACACCTCCATATGAATTTTGGAATCAGCTTATCAGCATAAGCAAAGTTAACTTTCCGGGATTTTGATACAAATGACGTGAATCCCACATAGAAGTCTTGGAAGAATTGACCTCGTTCGAAATGTGACTCATGCATAAATACAGCATTTGACCTTATTTGCTTAGATCTTTAATTTCCTTGAAAAATACATCGCAACTCTCATTAGTTCCTACTTGGGTTTTATACCCAGGTAATTGGGTTTTTATATATATTTTTAATTTTTTTTATTTTTTTTTAACGTTTATTCATTTTTTGAGACAGAGAGAGACAGAGCATGAATGGGGGAAGGTCAGAGAGAGAGGGAGACACAGAATCTGAAACAGGCTCCAGGCTCTGAGCTGTCAGCACAGAGCCCGACGCGGGGCTCGAACTCACAGACCGCGAGATGGCGACCTGAGCCGAAGTTGGACGCCCAACCACTGAGCCACCCAGGCGCCCCTATATATTTTTTAAACTCCCAAATTTCACCTTTGAGGGATTATTGCCTGCCCTCAAAACACTGTTTTCATGTGGATCCTGTATCCGTCTATCTCGCTATACTAGCTTTTTAGTTACAACAGATTTATTTGAGCTTTATACATTAAAAATTATGTTATTTTTGGATTACGGCAATTTTATTTCCCCTTTCCCAGTATTGATAGTGGTATTTCTTTCCCTTGCCTAGTGAATGGACTGGGTTCCGTGGCACGCGCACTCCGATTACAACTTTGCAGAGAAGAGGAAGCAAAGGTACGTTTACTTGCAGCCTCTTCTTAAGGTTTCTTCGGTCTATAAGAAAATGTGGACACCGAGGGGCGCCTGGTGGCTCAGTCGGTTGAGCGTCCAGCTTCGGCTCAGGTCATGATCTCACGGTTGGTGCATCTGAGCCCTGTGTCAGGCTCTGTGCTGATGGCTCAGAGCCTGGAGCCTGCTTCGGATTCTGTGTCTCCCTCTCTCTCTGCTCCTCCCCCGCTCATGCTCTGTCTCTCTCTCTGTCCTTCAAAAATAAATAAAAACATTAAAAAAACTTTTAAAGAAAATGTGGACACCCAGAGAATCTGTACCAGGTGCCCTTCAAATAAAGGAACCAGAAATCGTGGGCTAAGGGAGCCACACCCTGGTCAGACAAGACAATTGCTGGCATTTCTGTTTCCTGACCAGAATTTACCGATATCTATCTCTCTTCTCAGCGCCGGAAGGAGCAGATTGGGTAAGTTTGGCCCAAGCAGAGCTCCTGGGGCCCAGGTTGGGGGAGGCTCGGCGAGAGGAGGCAAGGGCTTCGGCGGGGCAGGGAGAGGAGCCGGTGAGCGCTGGTCGCAGAGCCCCGACGTCCCTCCGCATCACAAGCCCCGCTCTCCAGGGACAGACCTCTCTCCCTCCGAGCCACCGGGCGGGAAGAGGCAAGATGCTGCAGACTCGGGCGTGCATTCCCACGGGAAGCATGAGGACGTGTGCGCGTGTTTCGTGAACTCCAGTTCTCGAAGCGACCAGTGTTGTAGGTCACACCTGTCCGCGTGGTCACGTGGCCACTCGCGCTCCCCCGGCGGGCTCTCTCCGTGGCTTCTTCGTCCGAGTGCTCTATGGTCGACCCTGTCGTGCGCGCCTGTTAGGGAAACTCCAGAGCTAATCCCACTTCATGCAGACACTGAGTTCTTTTCTCTTCCTCCGTGAGACCCGTCGCGGCTGCAGCTAGCCTCCTTGCGGCTGCCGGTCGCTGCCCATCCGCCGTCTGGGGCCTGAGACACGTGGACAGACCACGCCCGGTGCCGCCGCCACCCGTGGGCGTCGCAAGGTGGCTGTGGCCGGTAGGTCAGCCTCCCCGGTGGCTCCGGCGCCTGGGCCACGGTCACGGCAGGCACTCCGGACTCTGACACCCCACAGGGAGAGGACCCCGGGGCCAGCGCCGGGGACTCCGGGGAGTGCTTCCCGGCGGGCGTGTGGCCTCTGGAGCTGCCATCCCCAGTGAGCACGTCCCCACGGCAAACCCCTCCCGGCTCACAGTGCCGCCGGGAGCCCACGATGGGGCGCTGCGGGGCTGATCCTCTGTGGCTGCCAGGGACCCGGCCGTCCCCCCCAGTTGCTGACGGGTTGCAGGTGAGACCTCTGCCTCAGTTTCCCCTTTCCCTAGTACTGGATCGGGGCCCACCCCACCCTGCTTTGCAATGACCTGACTTCCAAATCGGGTCACATTCTGAGGTCGTGGGGGTCAGGACCCCAACATGTGAATGGGGGGCACAATTCACCCCGTAGCCCTGCTTCGGTCGCTTACATCAGGGTTTAGACAAGCTTGCTAACGTCCTGTCCTTCCAGGCGGGTCTTCCACAGGCGCCCCGCGGCGGTGCGGTCCGTCTCCGACTCCTCAGCACCTCCGGATTTGAATCGAGCTCCCCCCGACGCCCGGCTCCGAACGCGCCAGACTCTTCTCCCTCCGCCCAGGGACCTCGGCCTCCAGGACTCCCCCCTTCCACGGGCAGCCGACACCTCGCAGGTCCCTCTGGTGCCTCTGCCCACGTCCGCCTTGCTAGCCTGTGAGGCCTTGATCTGCTCTTTACCCTCAGAGCCCAACACAGCGGGGACAGAGGGCAGAGACGCAGGGTGTCGGTTGTGGTGTGTGAAACAGGTGCGGGCCGGAGAGGCGGGAGCGGGTCGCGGGTGGGGCAGGGAAAGGTCGCTTCGGGGACTGCAGAGAGGAGGGAAGGGACCCAGGGCACGGGCTTCGCGATTGCCAACCCTTTATTTGGAAGGCCCGGGATGAGGTTTTGATGCACGGGGAGCCAGAGAAATCTGAGGGTTGCCCAAAGTCCCGAGATGAGGGGCCGCTCTCAGGGTCCCAGGGTGTGAGCTGCCTCTGGGGGCCGGCTCCGGTCTTCGGTTGGGTGAGGGGCAGAGAGGCCAGGCCCAGCAGAGGGGGTGGGTGAAGAGCTAGAAGGAAGGACGGCGCACTTGGTGACAAGACGGTCCCAGACACGTCGTGTCCACCCCGGTAACGCGCTGCACAAGCTGGGGTGTGCAGATGGGGCGGAAAGTGAAGGCATGGAGCCCCAGGGCAGTGGGCTCGGCCGCCAAGGCCCCTGCATCCACACAGGCCACCTGAGCTTGGTGGCAGGAGCCTCGGATCTTGCACTGGCAGCAGATGGGGACACAGCAGCTGGAGCCACAGCAGCCCATGGTTCTGGTGGCTTTGGGGCGGAGTCGGTCGGAGAGGCGGGTGCGGAGGGGAGGCGTTCAGGTGTGGACTCCTGGGCCGGGGAATCTACACACCCGCTTCCTCGTGGCTGTTTTCATCACTTCCTGGGATGTGCCTGCTGGTTTGCTGGATGTCAGGTTCTCATTGGCCACTTCCCCTCCTGACCACCTGCCTTCTCTGCTTTCCCAGCTGACGTGCCGGTTTTTAGACGATCACCGTCCCCCCAACAAAAACACCTTCCACTGACCTGGCCACCGTCTCTCAAACATGAATAATAACACTTATATTTTTACATCACCTCCAACTCTGAAAGTGCAAGATGGCTGTGCAAAAAAAAAAAAAAGGAACTCAGAAGTATGAGGATAGATGTAGAAATAACCAATAATCCCAGCACACAACGGTAACATTTTGATTAATTTCTCCCCATTTTACCTCTCCCCTTAGATAGCTACCCTTCCTTTTATATTATAATCTCTATGTAAACATAGTGTTGGGGTATTTTTGCTGAACTTTTCTCCATGTCGTGAAGGAAGCTTAATTGAAGAGAAGATTTTATAGCCTTTCCCCGTCATAACGCACAGGCGAGCACGGCTAATTCGGCCTTCTGGCTTCTTCGGGGCATCGAGTTGCTCACAACTCTTGGCTAATAACTATGCAGACACAGCGGTGAGTATGATCGTGTATTTCTCTAGTCTTTCTGAATTTCACAACTGGTAAGTGGCATTTCAATTATTGCTTTAATTTCTTTTTAGTGAGGGTGATTTTTTTTTTACTTTACTATAAATTATATTTTCTTTGCTCTTTACTGCTTTGAGAAATTACTTATAAATGGAGGAAATAAATTTCTAGTCCTCAAACAATATAGTTTGTTTTCCACAGGTGTTTATGCGGGAGTTTAGGTTAAGGTATTTTTTTTTTCTTAGAGACAGAGAGAGCACAAGCAGGGGAGGGGCAGAGGGAGAGAGAATCTCAGGCAGGCTCCACACTCAGCGAGGAGCCCAGCACAGGGTTCGATCCCACCACCCTGGGATCATGACCTGAGCCAAAATCAAGAGTTGGATGTTCAACCAGCTGAGCCATCGAGGCGCCCCAAGGTTAGGATATTTTTAAACAGCGGCTCCGTCTGTGAGGTCAGGACACTCGTCCCCAACACACCCCTCCATGGCGGCTGGGTCTGAAGCTGGGCGCCTGTGTGAATACAGCTTATACCTCCCGCCAGGTGCCGTGAGCCCCAGGTGTGGACATCCAGGGACCACGCAGAGAAAGGAGAGCCTGTGTGTTCTAACAAAGCTCTCCCCTCACCAACGCCACCCGGGGCCACACCGGGGGCCCGGAAACCACTGTGCAGCCCTACCCTCAGACACTGGCCAAAGGAAATCAGAAACTTCCCATTTGTTTCCATGTAAGTACAGGGTCTACACAGCACTGCCCAAACCCAAGAAAGGCAGAGAAATGTCCTGATAGCCATGCAAACAAAGCGTAGAGAAAAGAAGAGGGAGGGAGGAAAGAAAAGACAAATAAATCAGTCTCAACCTAACCTAGGAAAGAAAAGTGCATTTCCCACAAATGGTTGAGCTCTGTAGCAAGTTAAAATATGCATAATCACTTTCTTAGGGCTCATAGATGACACAGTGAAACTACAACATGTTTTAAAAGGAAGAGTGGAGAACTAAGGATGTAACTGAGCACCAGAGGACGTCACAGGTCCAGTGGCCAAAGCACAGGGAGCCCGGAGACCGAGGAGTCGACACAACGGGAAGGCTTGACATGTTCCCAGCGCAGGTAGACACACAGAGAGGGGACACCAGCCACAGAGGGGTTGACGGCCATGGAGGCATGATGTCCAGCCTTAGGGAAAGTGGTGAGGACCTCACTCAGCCACAGGAAAATACGGGAAACCCTCCATGGCCTGAAGGAAGGTCTGCAGGTTTAATCGGGAAGAGGGACGTGTTCCGGGAAAAGTGAACACAGAATGCCCCAGACTAAGACATGTGATTAAGTTCCAGAATTCCAGAGATGAGCCCCCCAAAAATGCTGCCCAAACAGCAAATTCCCAGCAGCATGGGGCGGGGAGGGTGCCGATATCTGACTGGTTCCAGACGTCCTGCCATAACATCCCAAGCTCAAAGATACTGGAGCAAATCTCTCCAAAAGCCTGATGAAAGTAGGACCCAAGAATGTGTGCCTCTCCAAAACACCATCTAAGCCACAGAGAAGCGGCAGGCAGTCCCAAACACGTCTGAGCTGACAATACCTCTGGGCGCCTAGATCAAACGGTCCTGGAAGCCATCCCCTTGGGACTGACTCCAGGGGAGGAAGGCAGCACAGATAGGCACTGACAAAAACAGCAGTGAGTGCTGAGTCCCACAAAATGAGGATTAATGCAGAGCAATTGTACAAATTGTGACTGCCACAGAGAATTTAAGTGTAATCCTTGAGGATGAAATTATGGACTGCAGGACCCTCCTTCCCCAGCTCTGGCTCTTTTTCTTTCTTCCAAGTGAGCAAGGGGATTAGAATCCGCCGGCAGCATGAGTCCCTTTGAAAATTGTTTCTTGTTCTGCCACCCTGCCTCTCTGATAAGGTGGGGCTGAAGCCCCCGTGATTTTCCCTTGTCCCTTCGTCCTCCTGAAAAAAGAACCCACTCGTGCGCTTCCAATGTATCCATGCCTGTAGGTACATCCTGGAAAAAATATAGCATAGCCTTTTTGTTTTTATTTTAAACGGACATGGACGTCGGCCACAGATCTTGTGTCAGTCCCTTCTCTCGCGGAGTCTTGCGTTTGTGAAAATGAAGCCACATTTCTTTATATACAGTTCATCTCTTCTCTGGTACGTGGTTTACCAACAAAAGCATGTGCCTCATTTTATGTATTCTCTTAGTTTTGGACACCATCAGTGCTCCCAACTTGCCTGTCCACAAACTGGCCCCTGAGAGCACCATCCTGTGAGGCCATGGCTCTGGAGTGTGGCAGGCTTCAGTCCCCTGGAAAGGGGCTCCGTGCTGGGATGAACATCAGAGTTTCTCTGGGACGGTTAAATGCGACACCACGTAGCTGCCCTGACACGCAGGAAGTATGCGCGTGACGTCCTACTCTCGTTGTCCCTGATTGGGACGCCCTCTGTCTCGAGCCAAGTGCCTGCCATCCCCGGTCTCCTTGCCTGTCCCGCCCTGACCTTGTCGCCAAGGCGGTGGGCAGACTCTCCCTTCCTCATGATCCGTAAAACCGGATTCTTCCGTGTTATTTCAGAATTGTTGGTGATGCTTCTCCCATAACCTTCTGGGGTTGTTAGAACAGTGTTCTCTTTCTAGGTTAGTTTGGGGAGAATGACTCTCTTCATTGCTACATGCTACGTTGTTGTCACGGAAGGTGCACAAGGCTGAGGGCACCTCGGTGGGGAGGTGGCCCTCCTGTCCCCTCACTTCCCACCTCCTGATGAAGAATGCTCTTGCTTTGGGATGAGCAGGAATTCTGCAGCCTGGCCCAGCTCTCTTATTCCAATTTTCTCTCTGTCAAATTCCGGTGGCTTTTCTTTCAAGGTGGATATGATACATCATCTGCCAGTCACTGATTTGTCTTTTCCCACAGTCGTGATGGTCAGTATCTTCATCTTATATATAAATTTGAAGAGAATGCGTCTGAACTTTCTTCTCTAAACGTCACGTCTGCTGTAGGGATGGGACAGGCAGATTTTATCAAGTTCTTAAAGAAGATAGTTCTGTCTCTCCATTCTGGGCAGCAAAGTCCTAAGTTATTCATAGAACCTTTTTGTTACACCTGCTTAGATGATCATGCAACTTCTTTTCTCCCTGGTAACGAGTTACAGTGATGTATTTCTTCTGGTGGTGAACTTCCTTAATCCTCTTAGAATAAACCCTGCTTGGCTGTGACTGGCTATTTTCAATTACCTACTTGATTGCTAAAATGTTTGATTTAGAAATCGTGTGTTTTCATTCCTAATGAAGCAGACCTATCGTTCTCCTTCTGTTTTACGGTGTTTGCCTGATTTTGAAGTGAGAGTTACCACAGCTTCATGAGAGAGCTCTCCTCACTTCCCCTCCCATTTTACACCCAGCATTTGAGGAGAGGGTAGAGCCTCTGTTAGAACTCATTGGGAAAGCCGTCTGGTTCTGGGGCTTTCAATTTCTGGTGATAATCCCGTTGTCTTTGATGGTTATTGATCCTCAGGTTTTAAATACCTTTTCATGTGAGTTTTACCACTTCGTGTTCTCCCCCTAGAAATGTATCCATTTCTTCTGGATTTCAAGTTACCAGGAAATTTGTTCCCCAAATTCATTTTGGTAAAATCCATTATATGTGGACTATTTAACCTTGCTCAGTTTGTATTTTATTTATCTGGATCTTGCCTCCTCTTCTGTGGCTCAGCTTTTCAGACACTTGTCTCTCTTATTGATTTTTTCAAAGACACAGCTTTCCTTGTTACTCATTTGTTATTTTTATTCTGCTTCTTCCTTATTATTTTGGTTTCAGCCTGTGCTTTTTCTAGCATCTTTATTTGCATGGTTGCCTTGTTTCAAAATATCTTCTGTCAAGCTCTAAATGTTCCTGGGTGGTCCTGGCTCGGGGTCCGTCCTGAGGTTCTCTGCACGGTGTTGGCTCAGGCTGCATCATCTGAAGGCTTGCGTGGGGTTGGAGGAACCATTTCCAAGATGGCGCCCTCCACCCTCCCCTCTGCCCTCCCACCCCGTGGCTGTTGGCTGGAGGCCTCAGGTTTTCACCACCTGGGCCTCTCTGTGCTCCACCCCGCAGGGGTAGTGACAAGAGAGAGACTACACTGCCTCTTATGACCTCCCCTACAGATCACATAGCACCAGTTCATTCCAAGTGAATCACTATGCTAGCATTCTCACCTGCAGTCCTGTCCCCAGGTCTTCAGACTACCTTTCCTTGCTCAGCTGAATCAGCACTTTACCACCCAAAACAATATGGCCCTGGCACCTTTGCTTGCCTTTTATTGTGGGTTCAGGTGATAGAAGTGCGAAAACCCATGCAATCAATCCTGCAATCTTCATGGGAAGCCCACGGTAACTATTCGGGGGAAATGCCTCCTCTCACGTGAAGCCATTTCTAGTGGGTTTTTAGTCTGGAGCTACAGACCACGGATGGACACCAGGTCCTATGGGGATTCTTGCAAATTTTGTGCAAAATTCCATGTTTATGTGCATATGTATAGACATGTCTAAGGAGAACCTCATTTGAATTTCAAAGAAGGGTGTAGGAACCTAAAGTACTTAAGAATGGGTCCACAAGAGTGGTCCCCAGTGTGGAGCATAGAAAAGCATATTAAAACATATTTATGTTTCAGTTTCAAAAACGTGAAAAAATTGGATAGTATGCAATATATGACTGGATAGGTCATATGTATCATAGAAATACACCTATTTTAGGGATGCATGATGTTTAATAAAAGCTGTTTACTGATGAGTTCTCTACCAGAAAGGTCAGAGTCCACTACTGTGTTGATAGTTGAGCTGGAACATTTTAGGAGACTTTCCTAACATGTATGCCCGAGTACAGACACCTAGGATCCTAGAAGTCCAGAAGGGGAACCCTAGCTCATTACCTGAGTCCTGTCCTGATCCTGAATCCTGTTCTGATCCTTAATTCTGTCCTGGTCCTGGGTCCTGTCCTGATCCCGGGTCCTGTCCTGAGCCTGAACCCTATTCTGATCCTGAGTCCAGTTCTGATCCTGGGTCTTATCCTGATCCTGAATCCTGTCCTTGTCCCGTGTCCTGTCCTTATCCGAAGTCTTGTCTGGATCCTGAGTCTCATTCTGATCTTGAGTCTTGTTCTAATCCTGAGTCCTGTCCTGGTCCTGGGTCCTATCTTGATCCTGACTCTTATCCTCATTCTGAATCCTGTCCTGGTCCTGGGTCTTGTCCCGGTCCTGAGTCCTGTCCCGGTCCTGAGTCCTGTTCTGATCCTGAGTCCTGTTATGACCCAATCCAAAGTCCAATTCTGATCCTGGATCCTATCCTGATCCTGAATCTTGTCCTGGTCCTGAGTCCTGTCCTGACCCTGAGTCCTATTCTTCCCAGAGATGACGGGCAGGAGGAGACTCACTGTTCCAGATGTCTCCATGGACTTTGTCTCCCTGTGCCTTCTATGGACGCTCACTGGGCTTTCACAGCCAGGGCAGCATCAGGAACATGACGGGGCAGTGCAGTGGGTTGAACAGTGTCCTCCTAGAATCTCAGAATACGACTGTATTTGGAAATCAGGTGTTTGCAGATGGAATCAAGTCAAGATGAGGTGGTCCTGGATGAGGGTGGGCCCTAACCCAATGGCTGGTGTCCTTGTAAGAGAGAAGAGAGGAGAAGTGAGGTGCAGACACACAGGGAGAAAGGCCATGTGAAGACAGACTTGGGCTCCAGTTTGGGCCAGGGAGTGGCAGGGACACCGGCAGCCCCAGGAGCTGAAAGGGGAAGGAAGGGTCCTCCCGCAGAGCCTTGGGAGAGCACAGGGCCCTGGCTACACCGTCTTGGAGATCCAGCCTCCAGAAGTGCAGGAGCAGAACCGTCTGCTGTCTTAAGCCATCCAGTCCGGGTCACCTGTTCTGGCAGCCACAGAAAACTAACACAGAGAGCAGAGATGAACACGGCCTCAAACCGAGGACGCCGTTCCCATCATCTTCACCCGACAGCAACGTGGAGGGCTTCGTTCAGGGAGGACGTGAGGGGAAGTCATGAACTAAAGAAAGAGTCAAAACTGTGACGGCACCGAGGTTATTTTAAGATTAGACAAACAAACAGATACGATTTCCCTGGGGAAGTGGCACAAACAGGAACCAGGAAGTGACAGTGTGTCAGCCTCTCACCTGACCCTGGCAGCTATATACAGGGCCCCTGGCCCAGGAGGCTCCACACCTGAACACCTCCCCTCTGCACCTGCATCTCTGACCGACTCCGCCCAAAACCCACCAGAAACATGGGCTGCTGTGGCTGTTCTGGAGGCTGTGGCTCCGGCTGTGGGGGCTGCGGCTCCAGCTGCTGTGTGCCCGTGTGCTGCTGCAAGCCTGTGTGCTGCTGCAAGCCCGTGTGCTGCTGCAAGCCCGTGTGCTGCTGTGTGCCAGCCTGTGCCTGTTCCAGCGGCAGCTCGTGTGGGGGCTCCAAGGGAGGCTGTGGCTCCTGTGGGGGCTCCAAGGGGGGCTGTGGCTCCTGTGGGGGCTCCAAGGGGGGCTGTGGCTCCTGTGGGGGCTCCCAGTCCAACTGCTGCAAGCCCGTGTGCTGCTGTGTGCCAGCCTGTCCCTGCTCTAGCTGTGGCTCGTGTGGGGGCTCCAAGGGGGGCTGTGGCTCCTGTGGGGGCTCCAAGGGGGGCTGTGGCTCCTGTGGGGGCTCCCAGTCCAGCTGCTGCAAGCCCGTGTGCTGCTGTGTGCCAGCCTGTCCCTGTTCCAGCTGTGGCTCGTGTGGGGGCTCCAAGGGGGGCTGTGGCTCGTGTGGGGGCTCCAAGGGGGGCTGTGGTTCCTGTGGGGGCTCCCAGTCCAGCTGCTGCAAGCCCGTGTGCTGCTGTGTGCCAGCCTGTCCCTGTTCCAGCTGTGGCTCGTGTGGGGGCTCCAAGGGGGGCTGTGGCTCCTGTGGGGGCTCCAAGGGGAGTTGTGGCTCCTGTGGGGGCTCCAAGGGGGGCTGTGGCTCGTGTGGGGGCTCCAAGGGGGGCTGTGGCTCCTGTGGCTCCTGTGGCTCCTGTGGCTGCTGCCAGTCCAGCTGTGGGTCATCCTGCACCCAGTGCAGCTGCTGTGTCCCCATCTGCTGCCAGTGCAAGGTCTGAGGCTCTGATCTCAGGTCTCAGGTACCTCCTGCTGATCCAGGTTTCCCAAGTATGACCCATGTTTTGATGCTAAGTACCAAACCACACCTCAGGGTCCATCACCCTTGTAGAAAGAAGCTACATTTGGCTGCCAGTTCCTTGGGAGAAGGCACTCTAGTATCCAATGTCTCCTGACAAATCCCTTCCCACGTCATTCCCTGGCTACACGTCCCTTCCCCCCTCCCCGACCTCCTGCTGGACAGTCCACTGAGAAGCATGTACTCCAATGAAGTCCTGTTTTCCTCCAGTCACTGTTCCACTTGGAACAGGCTGTGGGTCAAGGACTTCCATGCAGCTGCCTCGCATGTCAAACCCTCTGCTTTCTCTCAAACCCTCTGTTGCAAATCAGTAAAAACATCACCTTGACAAATTGTAACCCATGGCTTGTGCATTTCTGTCATTGGCCATTCCTATTCTATGGTCACTGCTGTTGTTCTCATTCTATTCCAGACTTGAGGGGGTTGGTGGGTCTGTTGGGGGTACTAATACCCACCATCGGGTTGCAGCTGGCAGTCACCGTGGCCTCACACCTCCTCCGTGGTCTGTCTCTTCTTTCCTCAGGAGGCTTGCTTCCTCACATCTCCCCGGCCACTGATGTGATGGCGACAGGAGAGTCTCCAAGGCCAGGCCAACAGGGACCCAGCAGCTGTGGCCAAGTCCTGGAGTTCTAGCCTCTGCCTTCCCCTGGTCCAGGCCTCTGCCACCCCCCTCCTTCTCTTCCAACTGCAGGCAAAGCTGAATTCCTCGGTCTTGATCAAATGGCCAGGGGCTGTAGGGCTATGGTGCAACCAGCCTCTTGCCACAGGAAACTTGGACACTGGCCTGAAGAAGAGAGTTCATCTTCCATATCTGTGTCCTTGCCCTGCACCTGTCTGTCCCAATCTGCATAATACATAAGGGATTGTCAAGAAAAAGAAAAACAGTGGCTGTGTCCCAGACCGAGGACCCTGGGAAATCACACTCTGAGGCCTCCCTTGTTACTTTGAGACCTCCAACCACATTCTTTCAAAATTCTTAAAAGGCGTATTAATAAAGATGGGTTATTCCAAGTTATTTGGAAACACAGTAATCTCCTGGTGGGCTGTGCCCCAAGCATACAAAAACACAAAAACAGAAATCTTAAGCTGTTTTCACTAACCATTTTGTTGGTGGTAGCATTGGTATGGTTACTCTGAGACAGTTGTGAAGGCCTCATGGGGGAGCAAATGCACAAGTAGGTTGGGACTAGAAACTGAGGTTGTGTGTGTGGGACTGAAAAATTGAATAAAAACCCCACAGTGCTGAATTTGAATTAAAGATGTCAATATGAAATTATAGTGTATATCATCTTAAAAAAATAGTTTCCTATCTCTTTGAAAGACCTGGAAACATGGCCAACCCAGCAGCAAGAAGCATTCCCTGTGCCGAGCCTGATGTTGCCACAGGCCATGTCTTGTATCTACACAGAACCTGGGTTCTCTGCAGAACTTGGGTTGGAAATGAACAAGATGTACCTGGAATATCTCATCATCCCAGAAAGCAAAGTAACAAAGACTACTCGGGTCATGTCAAAAGAAGCATGGCATCAAACTCAAAGAGATCTCCAGTAGACAAATTCGGGATAATGTGAACACCAACTTTTAATGGACTGATTCACATCAATTATGCTCAAATCTATGAGCACATGGTAGTGTGCAGATAGTAATACAGATAGTATGCAAGATGCATAGTGTCATAACTATAAGCTGTTTTATGTAAGCGTCATGGTAAACACACACACACACACACACACACACACACACACACCTTACAGCAGATACGCAAAAGATAGAGACAGGTTCAAAGTATTTCATTACAGAAAATTATCAAATCCCAAAGGAAGAGACCAAGAAAGGAACCAAGGAGCTATAAAACAGTCAGAAAGTAATTAACCCAATGACACCAGTTCCTACCTATCGATAATGCTTTAAATGTAAATGGATTAAATTCTTCAAAAGAGGGTAGAGTGGCTGAAAGGATTAAAAAAAAAAAAAAAAAAAAGACCCAACTCTCTGCTCCTATAAGCAACTCACTTCAGCTTGAAAATCATACATAGGCTTAAAGTGAAGGGAGGGAGAAAGGTATTTCCTGCAAATACAAAGGAAAAGAGAGCAGGGGCAACTGTACTTCCATTAGAGAAAGTAGATTCAAGTGAAAACAGTGAGAAGAGACAAGGAAAGCCGTTATATGACCGCAAAGAGTCAATTCCTCAGAGGATAGAACATTGTGAATATTTATCCACCCAACATCAGAACACCTGCGTATAGTGAACAAATGCTAGTGAATCTGGAAGTGGTGGTAGTGACACAATAACAGTAGGGCCCTTCAATACCCCCTTTCATCAATCAGGAGATCACTCAACACAGAACAACAACGAGGAAACATTGGACTTGAACTCTGTGTTAGACCAAATGGACCTAACAGACTGGGACAGAACAGCAGAATACACATTCTTCTTAAGTGGCATGGAACATTTTTCAGGGTAGATCATATTAGTCTACAAAACAAGTCTTTTTTTAAAAAAAAAGTTCATTTATTTATTTTGAGAGAGAGAGAGAGAGCATGAGTGGGCAGGCCCAGGGAAGGAGAGGGAGAATCCCAAGCAGGCTCCACACTGTCAGTGCAGAGCACGACACGGGGCTCAATCTAATGAACAAGGAGATCAGACCTGAGCCGAAATCAAGAGTCAGAGGCTTAACCAACTGAGCCACACAGGCTCTTTGGAACAAATCTTGAATTTAAGATGATAGAAATCATATCAAGTGTTTTCTCTAACAGCAGTGGCATGAAACTAGAAATGAGTAACAGGAAGAAAATGGAAACATTCACACGTAGGTGGAAATCAGCACACTCCTGAACCACCAATGAGTCAAAGGAGAGCTCAAAAGGGAAAGCAAAAATGAAAATTCAAACTAAAAAGTTTCTGCACAGCAAAAACAAACACACACGCACAATCAACAGAGTGAAAAGACAACCTACAGAATGGGAGAAAATATTTGTAAACCATATCTGTGATAAGGGGTTACTATCCAAAACATGTAAGGAGTTCACACAGCTCAAGAGCAAAAACCCAAGTAACTATTCAAAAATGGGCAAAGGGCCTGAACAGACATTTTTCCAAAGAACACACACGATGGCCAACAGGTACATGCAAAAGTTACTCTGCATCAGTCACCATTGGGGAAATGCAAGTCAAAGCCACAGTGAAATCTCGCCTCACACCTGTCAGAAAGGCTAGGATCAAAAAGACAAGAAGTCGAAAGTGTTGGCGAGGATGTGGAGAAAAGGGAACTCTTGTGCACTGCTGGTGGGAATGCAAACTGGTGCGGCCACTGTGGGAAACAGTGTGGAGTGTCCTCAAAAAGTGAAAAATAGGGGCGCCTGGGTGGCTCAGTCGGTTAAGTGGCTGACATCGGCTCAGGTCACGATCTCGCAGTCTGTGAGTTCAAGCCCCACGTCGGGCTCTGGGCTGATGGCTCAGAGTCTGAAGCCTGCTTCCGGTTCTGTGTCTCCCTCTCTGTCTGCCCCTCCCCTGTTCATGCTCTGTCTCTCTCTGTCTCAAAAATAAACGTAAAAAAAAAAATTTAAAAAAAAAAGTGAAAAATAGATCTACCCTACGACCCAGCAATTCCACTACAGGGTATTTGTCAAAGGAAATGAAGTCACTAGCTTGAAGAGATACAGGCCCCCCCCCACCACGTTCAAGCAGCACTTCATCAAGATACAAAAGCATCCTCAGTGTCTGCCAACAGATGAATGCATAAAGAAGGTATAGTTTACAAGCACAGTGAACTATTATACAATATTTAAAAAAAGGGAAACCCTGACATTTGCGACCACATGGACGGGCCTGGAGGACATTGCTCAGTGAAACGAGCCAGACGCAGAAGGACAGATACTGCATCAATTCCCCCATATGTGGCATCTAACAACATTGAAGTCACAGTAACCCCTCCTTAAAGTTGGAAAAGATAGGCATGGTCCTCAGGTGTCCTTGGAGGATGTTGGGAATCAATCTGTTATTCTGAACAAGAGGAAATAAGGAAAATATGTGCTTTGTCGGATACACAAAGTCTACCTTCTGGCGACCACACTGTACGTATCGAATCTATTGACCACGACCCAATCAGGTATAGAAACAACTTCTAGCTTTAAATGCATCCATGATGGGGGCCTGGGTGGCTCAGTCGGTTAAGCAGCCGACTTCAGCTCAGGTCATGATCTCGCGGTCCGTGAGTTCGAGCCCCACGTCGGGCTCTGTGCTGACAGTTCAGAGCCTGGAACCTGTTTCAGATTCTGTGTGTCCCTCTCTCTGACCCTCCCCCGTTCATGCTCTGTCTCTCTCTGTCTCAAAAATAAATAAACGTTAAAAAAATAAATAAAAATAAATAAATGCATCCGTGAGTCAAAAAGGTAGGCGCTTAAGGCCATTAGCTCAAACCACGTACACTGCTGACAGGGCTACTGTGCAGAACGCTCAATTCAGGCTATTTACAGACCCCTTGGATCTCCTTTCCTGGGGACAGGGTCAGAGGGCAAGGGGCAGGTGGCCCCCGAGGTCTTCCTGCAGCTGGGCACAGCCATGTGATTTGTGTGAGCTCGTGAGCAGAAACTTAAGTGCAATTTCCCACGTGCACTGTTCCTTCCTCCAGGGCAACCGCTGGCGTTCCCAGAGCGGCTGCTCCCCCAGCCCGAGCCCCGAGGGAGGAAGTGCAGTGACCCGGCCGCCGGCGGGCGGTGGCGTGGAGCGCGAGCAAGAAATAAGCACTGAACTGTGGGGGCGGCTAGTTGGCAGCATGACTGACCGTCCCGGCTGACCCAGGAACGTAGTATAAGGAGAGCACAGCGTTGTGGCCTTGGTTCAGTGGCCAGGTGGGGACGGAGAGGAAATTGTTTGCAGGGGCTGGAAGCATGGTTAGTGTGGACTTGGCATCACTGTTCCAGATCACGTGTGTCCGGGCAAAGACCTTGCAAGCTCAGTGCTGCTCTGCGTGGGTCATCGTGGCCGCACTTCGCAGAGCACTCTAAGCAAGAGGTTAGCTCAAGGATACTCGAACAAAGCCAGGAGGCCAGGGCTGGAGTGAGCCCAGACACGTGAGAGCCTCAGACTTCTCAGCCCCAGCTGCTGAGTTAAAACTCAAATTGAAACCTAACCCGTGTCAGGGCACCTGGGGGCTCAGTCGGTTAAGTGCCCAACTCTTGGTTTCGGCTCAGGTCATGGTCTCATGGTTTCGTGGGTTCGAGCCCCGGGTCTGGCTCTGCACTGGCAGCATGGAGCCTGCTTGGGTCTCTCTCTCTCTCTCTCTCTCTCTCCTTTTCTCTCTGCCCCTACCCCCCTACCCCACTCACACTGTCTTGTGTTTCTCAACATAAATAAACTTAAAAAAAAATACCCACCTCGAACGTATCCCTCAGTGAGGTCTCACAGGGTGGGCCACACGTGCAGGCTGGGGCTTTGCAGTGACCCCCAAGGGAGAAGCTAACACTCGGAGTCTGTGACTGCGGGAGCACGGCAGAGGGCCCGGCACGTGGAAAGTGCCGTGGATGTTCCGCGGTGGCGGTGACCCTGGTACCGCTTAGATCCACGTGGGTTTCAAAGGCACAACCGGTGGCAGCTGGTGGCACGGAAAGAAAAGTGGGGCCCCGGTGGCCCTGGCTCCACCCCTACGTCGTCCCCTTGTTTCGGGAGCGGCTCCTCGACCGCTCGGAAATGCAGGACCAAGACCCTCCCTCAGTGCCCAAACCAGCGCCCGGCCCAGACTCCAGGTCCAGTCAAGGCTGGTGCCTGGTGACCCTGGCACCCCACACCCGTGTCCCCAGGGCCCAGGCAGGGCTGTCATGTCCTGAAAATAGTCACAGAGGCGCCGACACATCTAACATCACGTCCCCCTGGATGAGCTCGCCCGCCTGACAGCCCAGCTCTACCACTACACCGGCCGCACCCCAACATATCACTGTACATAATAATTACATGTATCTATAGCTCCTGTGGGGGCTCCAAGGGGGGTGGCTCCTGTGGCTCCTGTGGCTGTGAACAGTCCAGTTGCTGTGTCCCCATCTGCTGCCAGTGCAAGGTCTGAGGTGTGGCCACTGGTCCAGGCGGTCCCTGCACCCGCAGGCTCTGTAGCAATGGCCAGTGTCCTGAACTCCTGTAGCACACCCGTGGGTCGTTGTCCTCTGGACTGTGGCACCTGGTGGCCAGCCCTCAGCACTCAGGTCTGCAGCCCTCCAGCCACAAGGGCCCCCAGCACCCTGTCCCCTCCCGCACCATTCCTGATCTCACCTCCACACCTCTCGGGGCCGCTGGGTGCCTCCAGTGAGCCGTCCGGGAGCATCGCGAGTCAGATGCCCTCTGGCTGGGGCCCCTGCTGGCCCTCTCCCCAGCCCTCCTGCCCCCGGCGCCTGCGTCCCTCCCTCTCCACCCCACTTGGGCTGCCCGAGCCGGGGTCACCCTTGAGTTCTAGCTGCAGGACACAGAGGCATTGGTGCCGGGCTCCTCCCTGAGGGAAGGGGTCTCCAAGCCCTTCGCTTCCTTCTTGGCCAGGGTTCAGGTCCTGTGCTCATTGCTGGGATTGTCTGGTAAGCGTTCAGTCCAGATCTTCTAAATAAATACATCCAGTGCCTCCTGAAAGTTTGCCCTTGAGTCTGTGTTTCAGCTTCCATGTGATTACAAACATGCATAACATTTATACAATCCCACTCCTGTGCTTTGGGTCCAACACCCCAGCCCCGCCATGATCCCTCTGATATTAGTTTGCTGGAGCCACCTTAACAAAGCACCACGGACCGTGGCTTCAACCACAGACGGTCACCGTCCCCCGGTCCTGGAGGCCGGAGCCCGAGGTCCAGGCATGGGCAGGGCCGGGTCCTCCCGAGTCCTCTCTCCTTGTGTGTGGACGGCCGTCCTCTCCCAGTGTCCTGTGTCCTCACGGTGTCATCCCCCCATGCGTGTCTCATCTCTGTGTCCACATGTCCCTTTTATGGAAGGAGACCAGTCTTGTTGGATCTGGGGTCTCCCAGTGCAGCATGACTTCCTCTTAACTCATTGTGTCTGCAACGGCCCCATTCCCACGGGAGGCCCCGCTCTGAGGCCCTGGGCTCAGGACTTGGCCGTGAGAGAACAGTGGAGCTCACACACACTGGGGCTCGTGGGCAAGGCAGGCAGCAGGGAGGGGGCTACGCGGGCCTGGAAGCTCTCGGGGCAGCTCCTCACAGACCCCCGGGCAGTGGGCGCCTGACCGAACCACAATGAGAGCGTGTCAGCTCAACAACGTGGAAATTTCTAGACGTTCTTCTGAGCTTCAGTTTTAGTAAGTTTGTTTAGTAAGGTTGACCAGACGCCAACCACAGCCCTCCCATGAAAACTCCTGAAGGTGCCGGATTACAAAATGACTTTTTAAAGGTCACCGAGCTGTTCAAAAAGTAAAGAATCCTCAGAGCCAACAACTGAGGGAGTTCTGAATCCACGAAGGCCAGAAACAGGCACGAGTGACACCAGGAAGGTCATCGGGACACCGTTGGCCCAGGGTAGAGGCGAGAAAACGTCCTCCCCGACACTTGTCGGAAGCCCATCCTCCCAAGCACCTGCAGCCCGACCTGGTCTGCCCTCGCCCTTAAGCAAGTGTCGGAGATGCCCCAGACGAAGTTCCAAGGAGCCAGAACCCGAAAATCACAGCACACACACACAGGGCCACACGAGACAGAGCCAGCTGCAGCTACAAACAGAAGAATCAGTCAAGCGAGAGCTCTGGTTACTGAAGTTATCAGACACAGTACAAAATAAGAACTTTAGAAAGAACTAAAAAAGTAAATAAAAGACCCGACTGAAAACAGGAGCGAGAGGTAGGTGAGCCTAAACCCAACCAAGCTATTGGAACAGTAAGCACAGAAATTCTGTAAATGAAAACCATAATAACTGAATTATGTGTGGTTTATTATGTGTCAATTACACCTTCACAAAGCTCTTAATTTTTTTTACTTGTATGGCTATTAAAAGACCTAACTTTCAATTTAATAAGCTAATTTTTGGTGACATCAAAAACAAAACAAAACTCATTGGGTCTGGCGAGGCCAGATGAAAAGAAAATTAATGGGCAGATAAGCATGGAGACGTTATCTGTAACGCAGCGTGGACACAAACACACGGGGAATCTGCGAGTAGGCACGGAAGATTGAGCAAGAAAGTCCAGCACGCAAACAGCCAGACTCCCAGAGGAGGTAACAGATGTGATGAGGGGGGAGACAACACTCAGAGACAATGTGGGAGAATTTTCGAGAATTTATGAAAAATGCTAATAGATTCCTGAGTTCCAAATGAGATAAACAGAAGCACATACATTCTCACTCAGGACAGTGAGCCTCAGGAAAAGTCAGCCTTCCAACAAACGCTCATCAGGCATCTTCTTTGTGCCTGGAGCTATCCAGACGCTAGGGACGCAATGGAGCGTAAAAGCAACAAAATCTCGGTCTCGACAAAAAGCAAAAATGGGCCATTAAACTACAGAGTGTTCCAAAGGAAGAAGGTGAAACAGGGAAGGTGGTCCATGTAAAGGATGGTTAGGGCGGGCCTCCTCAGGAACTCGTCCTTAAACACTCAGCAAAGCAGCGAGCCATGTGCCTCCCAGGGAAGCACCCTCTCGGCCAGCCGGTGCAAAGGCCCCAAGGCAAGGGTATGCCGAGAGTGTTTGGGAGAATTCAGCAAATCCACTCCCAAGGTGGGAAATTTTAGCACGTCTCTCAGTTACTGTGGGATCCAATGGTCAGTAAGGTCAGCGAGTTCATAGCAAGTTTGAAGTGCACGGTGAGTAGGTTAAATCCACTGGGTACGTATAGCCTCTGACACCCAGTGATCGAAGAGTGGGCATTTGTGAGCCCATATCAGACCTCAGTATGGCCGTCCACGTACGCACTATACGGCTGGTCTCGGCCCAGTTGAATGGAATGTTCTCCAAGCACTCAATGACTTTTGAAAATCATTATCGCAAAGATAACTGTAAAAGCCCCACATTTCTGGAACTTTAAAAACATGCCGCCCCATAAGGCATTTAGAAGAGATTTTACATCAAAACCAGCTTGACAGGCTTGAAATGGTACAGACATAGAGAGGATTTATGGCCCTACGTGTTTACATGAAACTCAAGGCAAGGGGCCTTCTCACAGGGTGTGGAGGGTGCAGGCGGAGGTCACCCGGAAAGCAGCGATGGGAACTGCCGACCCCTCCTGGCCCCGCGGAGACCCTGCCGTCACCAGCGCCCCCCGTCGGTCCCGCCTGACGTCAGCCCCCCTGCCTCTCGTGCAGCCTGACCCCCACCCCCTCCCCACGCCGCCCGACCTTCGTCACAGGAAGGCAGAGGCCGGCCCCGCGGTCCAGGAGGTCACCGGGCCACAGGACCTCCACGGGGAACTGCCCGGCCTCTCCCACGGGCGACCCACGGCACTTGGCCTGATTCTGTTAGGGCCCCAGGGGATGCCACGACCCCTGTAAATGAATACACTGTCCACCCTAACCCCCACCTCTCACTTGGGTGCTTCTCCCGCAGCTACGGACAGGGGATCCTGCCCCCCCTGGCTCTGGTCACTGGCCCCGGGGCCTGCCCTCTGGCACCACTTCCTGCGTCCTGATGCCCAGGCGGGCCACCTGGGGGCCGTGCAGGTGCACGCCTGCTCCCCCCGTGTCCGGGAGTGTGCCAGGCCCCGGGCTCGCCGAGGAGTAACTCGGCCCGTCTTAGGGGATCCTGGCCCATCCCTGGGACTCTTTGCAGAGACCCTCCCGGGAGGCGGCAAGAAGCAGGGCAGGGTTTACACGGAAGCAGGGCCTGGAGGCCTTCACAGCTGTTGCCTGCGAGGCTCTCCGCTGGCAGGGGGCTCCCCAGTCGGCAAGGAAGAAAAGACATCCCAAGAGAGGGATGTTCAAAGCACCGCTGCGGGCTGAACTGTGTCCCCCAAACTCACGTTGAAGCCCCAATACCCAGCATCCCAGGACGTGACCGTGTCTGGAGACGGGTCTTCACAGAGGTGACCGAGGTAACATTCGGTCAACAGGGTGGGTCCTGATCCCGTGTGACCGGGGTCCTTGTAAGAAGAGGGGATCGGGACACAGACACGCACGGAGGGACGACCCCCGTGAGAACACAGGGAGAGGACGGCCGTCCACACACAAGGACAGGGGCCTTGGGAGGCCTGGACCTGCCCATGCCTAGACCTCGGGCTCCGACCTCCAGGACGGGGGTACGGTGACCTTCTGCAGTGGGAGCCCCGTGTGTGATGTGTGTACCACAGCCCAAGCAGACTCAGGTGAACCAGGTGCCACACGCAGAGAACCACAAAGGGCTCAGCATCTCTGGAAGGTGACGGGAGGGTCTCGGGTGGCAAGTGGATGTCCACGGGAACCATCACAAGACGCGAGACTGCTTCACCAGTAGAGGGCACAGGACGAGAGAGGGCAGTCCAGATGGAGGACAGGTAAGACAGAGACAGAGACAGAGAGAAAGAGATGGAGATAAAGAGAGCCAAAGAGAGACAGAGAAAGCCAGAGACAGAGAGACAGAGATAGATAGACAGTGGGAGAGAGACAGAAGCAGAGAAAGAGATAGAGACAGAGACAGAGCCAGGGCCAGAGACAGAGAGACAGACAGACATAGAGACGGAGCTAGGGCCAGAGATAGAGATACAGAGATAAACAGAGAGACAGAGACAGAGCCAGGGCCAGAGAGAGAAAGACAGAGAGAGACAGAGGCAGAGGGACAGAGAGACAGAGAGACAGAGACAGACAGAGGGAGAGAGACAAAGACAGAGAAAGAGACAGAGAGATATCCCCGGGTGGGGCCTGGGGCTGAGGGAGAGGGAGGCCTTTGCCCACTTTCACTGTAACCTTTGGCCCTGGTTGGTTGGCGTTTTACACACACGCGCACAGATATTTCTCCTTATTTACCTCATAACTGGAAACGTGTGCCTTCTGACCACCTCCATTCACAGCGCCCCCCGAGCCCCCAGCCCGCCTCTGGCAACCACCAATCTGTTCTCTGTTTCTGCGTGTTTATTTCTTATTTAAGATTCCACACATAAGTGCAATCATGTGGTGTTTGTCCTTCCGCTTCTGGCTTATGTCACCGGCAGAGCAGCCTCAAGGGCCATCCACGTCGCCGTGGATGGCAAGATTTTGATAACACGTGAAAGCGATACGGTGCTGGGGACGGAACATCCACAGAGACGATGTCCAGGCAAGGAGCAGCTCCAGGGCTCAGGCACACCCTGCCGGACACCCGGGAAGCCGCCCACGCCCACGGTCACTATCAGGAACCAGCCGGCCGCCTAAGCCAGACGTGCGGGAAGTCAGACCCTGATCTCCGGCAAGAAGTCCAGAAAGCCAAACTATAATCCTGGCCCCAAAGAGCCAGGGCCTCACGACTGACGCCCGCCTTAACTGTGGTCCTGCGCCCAAGCCAGCCACATGGGGCACCCTGGCTTCCCGGCAGCCGCCGCAGCCCCTCAGGGCACAGCCGAGCCTCCCTTCCCGCCCCAGCCCCCACGGTGGGGGTCTCCGCCCGAGGCCAGTGCCAGAGGCCGACCCTCTGGTCACAGCAAGTTCTGAGAGACAGAGGCACGGTTTGGCTATTTCCAGGGTGCGGCCGGTCCCAGACGAGGACCACGCAGTCACCCGGACAGAGTCAAGCTCATGGGCAAGTAACCATGTATGCAGGCTAACAGCCAAGCAGGACCCTGGCCCACGTCCTCGCCAGCCTGAGACCACCTTTGGCAGAGGGCTCCCCATCGAGCCTTGTCCTCACCGCGGCTCAGACCTGTGCCCCCAGGGCTGCCCCGTGAGGACCTCGGGGCCCACATCCGACGCTTTCACACGTGCCATGAAATGCATCTTGGTCCTGGTCCCCACCCTCCCGCAGCCCTCCCAGCCCGCCTCTTGCAAGGGTCCCCGGACCCTGCCCTCGGGTCGCCTCATCGGGCTGGACCCCCACACAGCCCCACACTGGCTCGTCTGAGGACAGGCCGGGATTGAAAACCAGAGCTGAATGGTTTCAGACTCACTGTTTTCCCCACAACAACATCCCGAACTTCCTGGCTATCAGGGAGAAGACAGAAACACCCTGGCTACACGCTGTTCATTGTCCCAGAGAAAGAGAGACCGGGCCAGACCCGCGGCTGATGGAAAGAGAATCCTCACTGAGGCTCAGGACCCTGGGAGAATTGGTCGGGGGTGGGGGGTGCATAAGGGCCGCTGGTCTGGTGCCTGGCTCACCCTGACCACCTGGACACACAAGAGCAATTCTTGCTTTGACCACAAGGTGGCCCCAGGCGCCGGTCACAGCCTGCAGACCAGACCAGCCGCCCCCCGAAATGGGGCTCCTCTGCTTGCTGGCTGTGTGTCCCGGGCTCCGTGCCTCAGTGTCCTTATCTGTAAAATGGGGGTCATGATGACATCTACCCCTGGGGGCTGTGGGATGAGCTCCGTGAACATGGCAAAGGACCGGGTCTGCTCACCCCCTGGTCTGCACTGCTCCCACAGGGACCGCCCGCTGGGTGTCAACATGGTCTTGGCAGGAAGGCGGCCACCCCGGCTGAGCATGAGACCCCAGCAAAGTGCCACGCGGCAGATCTCCTTACAGGTGGCCAGCCTTGGTGGTGCTGGGGTGCCAGCTCTGGGCAAACCAAACCTGCAACAGTGATCCCCGAGCCATCTGGGTTGGGGCTGGAAACCCCCTGTCTGCAAGGTCTCCAGCAAAGGAAAGCAGCCCGAGTTCCTCTGGGCCCAGGGCTGGCGCCTCCCGGGGGTGGGGGGCAGGGGCAGCGGGCAGGGGGTGCAGGTTGCTGGGGGCGGTGCACTGCGTCCTTGAATGATGGGGTCCTGCCAGTGCACTAATTGATGCTTTGGAGCAACTAAGTGCCAACTCATGTCTGTGCAAATAGGACCCTCGAAGGCCTGGGGGTGGGGGTGGGCAGAGTGGGGGGGATGCTCAGGCTTCGTCGCCCCGACCCCTCCTGCCGCTGCAGCTCTAGCTACACAGAGTTTAGTGCTTCGGCACGTCTGCCTGGGGCCCAGCCGAGCCGCCCTCCCCGCCCTCCCCACCCATCCAGCCCTCCTGTTCCCCAGGGTCCATCTCGCTCTTGATCCCCTGAGATGGTCCCCATCTGACCATCCAAGGTCCAGCCTTGGAGGCAGGTGAGGACTACGACCCTGGTCTGGATCAGGCAGGAGCCATGCAGGCCTCTGGCTGAGTCCCGAGGGCCCTGGTGCTTCTCGCCCGTGACACGTGGACCCGGCCCGAGCAAGTCAGGTCAAGCCAGAGTACTCTGGAAAAAAGTGCAAAACAACGCAGAAGAAGAATGGGCGTTTTTAAAGTTTAAGAAAACAAATAAAACAAACAAAATTTCCCTGGGGGAGTGGCACAAACAGGAACCAGGAAGTGTCTGTCCAGCGTCTCACCTGACCCCGGAGGGTACGTAAAGCCCCCGGCCCAGGAGGCTCCACACCTGAACACCTCCCCTCTGCACCTGCGTCTCTGACCCACTCCGCCCAAAACCCACCAGAACCATGGGCTGCTGTGGCTGTTTCAGAGGCTATGGCTCCAGCTGTGGGGGTTGCAACTCCAGCTGCTGTGTCCCTCTCTGCTACCAGTGAAAGATCTGAATAGTGGCCATGGACCTCAAGTGGCCAGGAAATCTACTGCACTCCCCAGGCAATGACCATGCCCAGCCCTAGACCCCCTGCAGCACGGCTCTTAGCCCGCTGTCTTCTGGAATAGGACAGTCTGTATCTCTTGACCCAGAAACAGAGCCCCCCCACCCATGCTGTTGGCTTCATGTGGACTTCCTGACACCCCGAAGGGGTGTCGGGGACCCCAGTTTGAGAACCACTGGCCCCGGGGTGAAGACAGTGGGTTCTGGACCCGAGGCCTGGAGTCAAGCGTCAGGTCCACTACCTGGTCACCGTGGGCCCCCGGGAAACAGCCCGACCTCTCTGCACTTCAGTTTCTTCACAGCAGACCAGGAGCCATCACGGCCTCACCACCACCCCACCCCCCCTCCCCCAGGGTTACGGGGTCAAGGAGAAGACGACCCAGAGCCTGTAGCCGTGACAAGCCGCTTGCTCGGGATCACGGAACAACAGGAAAAGCAGCAGTGGGACCGGCCGGGCGAACAAAACAACACTCTGAGATGGTTAACCCATTAGCTAGGAGGAAGCTTTAAAATCGCATTCCGGACATAGTTTAGAGAGTCACGTCCATAAAGAGGGGCCGGCGGCTACGGAATTAGGGTGGACACGTCCTGTGGGTCGCACGCACCCAAACCAGGATCCCGGAGGGGCCTCGGCGGTGGGGGAGGGCAGAGGCCCAGGTTCCCACCGGGTCCCCCCACTGACGTGCTGCCCAGGACAGAGCCCGGGGCACTGAGCCCTCTGTGTCCTCCTCCTCACCTCCCTCTGCAGGGAGCCCATCTGTCACCTCCCTCTTTGTGCTGGTCCTACAGGCCCTGGGAAATGGTTTTCTTCCGGACTCCTCCTTGCCTTCCATCCACCATCACAATGTAGAGAGAAAGCAATCTGTCCCCACGTCCCCATGGCTGCCACGGCACTGGGCTGCACATCGTGCCCACGTCCCCGCAGCTGCCACAGAACCAGGCCACACACTGTGCCCACGTCCCCACGGCTGCCACGACACTGGGCCGCATGCCGTGCCCACGTCCCATGGCTGCCACGACACCAGGCTGCACGCTCTGGCAGCTCGAAGACAGTCACACATTCAGTGAACACGGCATGTCCCTTCCTGAGGCTGCTGTCACAGGTCACCACATGCTGCTGCCATAAGGCAGAAATGTTATATCTCCCGGTCAGGAGGCCAAAGCCCGACATCAAGGTGTGGGCAGGGCCACTCTCTGAAAGCTCTGGGAGAGGACGCTTCCAGTCTCTTCCAGCTCCTGGGGCTGCAGGTGTCCCTGCGCTGGTGGCTGCATCAGTCCTGTGCCCATGTCACCTGTGCCCTGCGGTCTCCTACCCCCCATGTGTCTGCCTCTCTTCTTCCTGTGAGGACACGGGTCCTGTTGGATTAGGTCCTAGCAACCTCATCTTCATTAGATTGTATCTGCAAAGACCCTATCTGCAACTAAGGTCACGTTCCCAGGCACCAGGGTTAGGTCATAAGCATCCATTCCAAGGGACACGATTTAACCCGGGGCTCGATCCCATGACAGCTTATTGGGTTACACTGTAACCACTTATTAAGAACTCTAACCAGCCGTGTTATTTACTTTCCCAGATCACAGAGACCTGAAACCAGGCCGGGGGTGGGGGCCCCGAGTGCCCAGAGATGCACCCCCCTCCACGGGCTGCCCTCCCTCCCGCACCCCTGCCCCAGGACCAGCCCGTGTGGGTTTTACATCCCAGTTGAAGAGACAAACAGGAAACAACAGATAACTTCATAACGCTGGTTGCTCTGTGAGAAACCGGAGAGTGGGTGGGGAGCAGGGGTCGGGTGGACCTATTAGCCTTTGGGCAGCCTGAGCTCATGGCTGCTCTGGGGCGGGGGTGGGGGGCAGCCTGTAAACTGTGCATGCTCTGGGGTCTGGAACAGTCGATTATAGTTCAAAGGCACAAAACAGTAGCTCCTCGGGGGATGTCAGAGCCCAGATCGGGAAGCAACGTGAAGGGAACCAGACAGACAAGGGTCTGGGGGAAGGTCAGGTGCACAACAGGACTTAGCCTGACATCCCTTGTATGCGAGAACACCTGCAAACCCGTCACCATGAATGAATAAAACACGGGCAGCAACACAGTAGAGTCCACATTGAGAGGGTCAGAGATGGAGAAACGGAGAGCAAGACAGAGAGATGGACAGAGACAAAGAGAGAGGGATAGACGGACACCGAGGGAGAGAGGGGCCGAGCGTGCACGTGTGGGGTGCATGGGGTGTGTGTGCCCCGAGGGGAGCTCTGGTGGAGGTGGCTGCTGACCAGGACCCGCTGTCTGGGGTGTGGAAGGTGTGCCGTGGGGATGGCGGGCCGACAGAAGCCCGGGCTGGGTGGCTCCCGCCGTCGACGGCTGCACTGTTGGTCCGTACGTGTGCAAGCGATCGTGTATGTGCAGATGTCTGTCACCAGCAAACTCCGAGTGAATGAAGTTTCACCGTTGTCGGAACCGCCTTGCATGTGGGCCGCAGGGGGCGCCAGCCTCCCTACCCCGTTTCTGTCGCTGCCACACCCACGACGACGATGGTGGGTCCCCAGGACGTTTGACAAGGAGATGTCTGGAGTGGAAATGTTCTCTATTTCAGCAGGAGGAGGGGAGCCGGCAGGCACCTCTCCCACAGAATAGCAGTGAGACTGACACCTTGGACCACCGCTGCCACTACGTCACCCAGGGAAACCCTAGTAGGGGCCACGTGGGGGTAAACAGTGCTTTAGAGACAAAACACACATGCACACCAGAGCCAAGACCCAGGCTGCCCCTGGAGGTGCTTGGGCACCTCCTGGGACCGCTGACCCGTGTGGCTGAACTCCCACAACCAGGAGAGGAGCAAGCGGACGGGGCACCGGGCAGCTGGAGGGGCCTCTCCGGGGAGGGGCTGTGTCAGGGGCTTCAGAGGCGGGGGAGGCTCCTTCTCAACACCACCTGCGTCCTCCTCTCTGCACACTGGCTTCCTGGAATGCCAGCCTAACCCACCCGGAAGCTTCTGTACCCCCACAGTTCCTGGTCTCTGCACCCTGCGGACAGAGTGTCCCCCTATTCAGGTCTAGGAGGGGAAAGGCGGGTCTAGGGAGCAGGTAGCTCAGGCAGGACAAGAAGCCAGAGAAGAACAGGGGCCACGCCCACAGCCCCGGGGATCACGCCCACAGCTCGGGGACACGCCCACATCCCAGGGACCACGCCCACAGCCCAGGGACACGCCCACAGCTCGGGGACACGCCCGCAGCGCAATGGCCACGCCCACAGCTCAGTGCCAGGGCGGCAGGGACAGGGCGTGCATCCCGTGCTGGACCCGAGGGAACCTTCACTGGGCCACGGGAGGCGCCGCCTGGACGCAAGCCTGGCGCACGCCTCCTGCTTCTGAGCCCTCGGAACTGGAAACACCAGCTCTAGATGTTGCCAGGGTCAGGTGACAGGGATGAAGGGGGTAAATAAAAAGTGCTTGTAAACAAATGTTTGTGTGGTTGTTTCAACATAAAAGAAAAAAGCAGACTTTGCCTAGAGAAAGTACATTCAGAGGAACAGGGAAGCGGCCATAAGACACGCAGGCGGGTACGTAAGGCCCCCCGCCCACGAGGCTCCACACCTGAACACCTCCCCTCTGCACCTGCGTCTCTGACCGACTCCGCCCAAAACCCACCAGAACCATGGTCTGCTGTGGCTGTTCCGGAGGCTGCGGCTCCAGCTGTGGGGGTTGCAACTCCAGCTGCTGTGTGCCCATGTGCTGCTGTGTGCCAGCCTGTGCCTGTTCCAGCTGTGGCTCGTGTGGGGGCTCCAAGGGGGGCTGTGGCTCGTGTGGGGGCTCCAAGGGGGGCTGTGGCTCGTGTGGGGGCTCCAAGGAGGGCTGTGACTCATGTGGGGGCTCCAAGGGGGGCTCTGTCTTCTGTGGAGGCTCCAAGGGGGGCTGTGGCTCCTGTGGGGGCTCCAAGGGGATCTGTGGCTCCTGTGGGGGCTCCAAGGGAGGCTCTGTCTTCTGTGGAGGCTCCAAGGGGGGCTGTGGCTCCTGTGGCTTCTGCCAGTCCAGCTGCTGTGTCCCCGTCCACTGCCAGTGCAAGGTCTAAGGTGTTGGCCACAGGCTCAGGTAATTCCCTCAATTTCAGATTTCTCAGGATGCCTCCTGGGCTGCATGCCACAGCCCTAAAGCTATAATGTCATCATACCCTCCAGAGCATTCTTTGCTCAGTCACCACAGTCGGGCATTCAGCAGTCCGGCTACCTACAGAAGCAGGGAGGGAGGGCATTAACCTTGTGCCCATCACCTCCTAATGGAAAGTTGGCACCACGGGAAGGTGAGTTCCGTGTTCCTCCCTCCCTAACTTCACAGCGTCTTGTAGCCTGAGCCCCGAGCCCCCCGGGACTCTTCAAGCGAGGGGCCTCCCTGACCATCTGCTAGTCCTCTCTCACTTCTGCTGTTTTTCTTGCACATTTGGGTCCAAACTGGGCATTGTGAGGTCCTGCAATAAACACACTCCTGCACAAGACACCTCCTCACGGGAAAGTTCTCTCTGACTACTGTCTGCCCTGTCTTCGCCCCCAGTCTGATAACTCTCCCCCGAGTATCTTGCTCTGGCCTGCTCACTCCTGCAGAGCGGGGGGGGGGCAGGACCCCCTGCAGAGGACCCTGGGAGGGGACTCAGCAGAGAGTGGCCCTGGCCATCTGAGAGGAGAGGAGGCCCCAAGGAAAGGGCAGGGAGGTGGGACAGAGGGTTTCCTCAGATAAAGACTTTGGTAAAGTTATGCGGGGCTCCGGGAGATCACGTCCGAGGATGCGGGCTCATGCCCCATGCATGGCACGTGGGCCTGAGGGCAAGGGCACAGGCTCGGTAGTCAGCACCAGGTACTGTGTGGCCTTTGGTAAGTAACATGTCCTCCTGGTGCCTCAGTTTCCTGATCTATAAAATGGGAGTCACAGTGTTGTGAAGACTGAGTGTCCAATCCAGGCCAAGTGCACAGCGTCTGGCCCACCCACTCACAGAGGGACACGGACAGGAGAGGGGAGAGTGCTGAGGCCCGACACAGGAGCTCGATCCTTCCACTGGAAGTTAAAGAGCCAGCAGGTGATTGCAGGGGGAGTGTCTGGGATTTCTGTAAGCTCGTTGGGTAGGCGGGGGTCACTGAAAGCCTACACTCATGGGCAGAGCAGCGGAACAAATAGATAATGAGGAGACGTTACAGGACTGGCATTTGGTCAGATGAGGGCAGTGTGGGGGTGAGGACTGGGCTCCAGGGGATTGAGCAGAGGAGACTCAGTGCTAAGAGGAGGTGTATGTGTTTCCAACGGCTGTATAACAAACTCACAAACTCAGAGGCTTAAAACAACACACATTTATCATCTCCATCCCTAAGGTCTGAAGTCCAGGCACAGCAAAGCTGGGTCCTCTCCTCAGGCTGTCATGAGGCCAGTGTGGGCATCAGCCGCACTTGGTTCTCTTCTGGAACTCCCAAGCCTGCTCAGGGTGTTCGTTGCAATTGCAGGGTTGAGGTCCCCTCCTTGTGAGCCACAAGCCCATGGCCATTCTCAGCTGCCAGAGACCACCCGTGGCTCCTTGCCCTTGACCCCCATAGACTTCACAATGTCGCTGTTTGGTTCCCTCCAGGCCAGCAGGAGTGTGTCTCTCGACTTCTGTCTCCAGAAACTAGACTCCCTTTGTAAGAGCTCACTAATTAGGGCAGGCCCACCGAGCAGAGTCTCCTGTTTGATGAACTCAGCTGATTAGGAGCCTTGATCACATCTGCGGATGTCCCTTTTACCACACACAGCAGAGTAAAACCACAGCAGTGACATCTCACCTGAACTACAGGTTCCATCCATGCTCAAGATGACCGTATAGAAGGGTGAGGGTCATTAAGGGTCATTTTATTCTTCTGCCTGTCACAAGAGGAAAGATAAGTTTGGGGAGATGAGGACAGGTCACAGCCACAGTATCCACAAGATGTCAAAATGGAGGTGTTGCAAGTACAGTCAGATGGACCATCCTGGAGTTCAGGCTCTTGGTACAGATCCAGAAGCTATCAACGCTGATCATGGCAACAAAACCAGGAATGAACAAGGGCAGATAATGTCAGCCTTACGGTCAATTATAGCATGTAGAGAAGAGCAGTTGAGGACAGAGCCCTGGGGAGCATGAGCATCTGGGAACAATGAAGGAGTAGGAGAAAAGGAATTGTAATGGAGGCCACAGAGGTGAGAACAGTTCCAAGGAAACCCAGTGATCCAGGAACCTGCAGGGAGCTGAGTTTTCCTGGACTTTACACACAGGAAGGCATGATCGTGTATATAACCCTAAAGGACGCTACAAACAAAACCAAAAACTCTTGGAGTCAATCAATGAGTTTCAAGTTTAGTAAGGTCATAGGACACAAGGTCAACACACAAAAATAAAATGTCTATATGATAGAAACAAACAACTGGAAACCAAATTTAAAGCACAATATCATTTACAGTTGCTCTAAAAAATAAAATGCATAAGCATAAATGTAGCCAAAAATATCTAGACTCGGTGTGCTGAAAATGCAAAATGCTAATGAAGGAAACCAAAGAAGATCTATATAAATAGAGGGATACACTATATTCATGGATTGAAAAACTCAATAGAGCTAACATGTCAGTTCTCCCAAATTGATCTACAGTGAAAGAAATTCCCACAAAATCCAAGCAGGATTCTCTGTAGATATAGACAAACTGATTGTAAAATTTATATAGAAAGATAAAGAAACTAAAATAGTCACAGCCATTTTGAAAAATAATATAGTTAAATGAATAACATTACCTGATGTGGAGACTTACTATATAGCTACAAAAAACCAAGACAGTGTGTGGCATCCAAAAAGGAAAGGCACATAGTTAAATGTAACAAAATAGAGAGTAGGGTGTCACAAATAGAGGATAAGAGAATAGAATGTATCAGATAGAGAACAAATGTAACAGAGCAGAATATAACAGAGAACAGAATGTAACAGATAGAAAACAGAAGGTAACAGAACAGAATGTAACAGAGCAGAATGTAACAGATAGAGAACAGAAGGTAACAGATAGAGAACAGAAGGTAATGGAATCCAGAATCCAGAAACAGACCCATACACGTAAGACCAGCTGGTTTTTGACAAAATGCAAAAGGAATTCAATGGTAGAAGACTTCAAAAATAGCGTTGGGATAATTGGACATTTGTAGAGGAGAAAAGGAATTTTGACCTAAACCTCGTATTTTATTAAATATTAACTCAAAACATATCACAGCATGTAAACCATAAAGCTATAAAATGCCCAGAAGAAAACAGAAAAATCCTCATGACCTAGGGTTTGACCAACAAGGCATTCTTAGATATAGCACCAAGACACAGTCCACAAAAGAGAAACCAGATGAATCAGACTTCATCAAAGTTAGAAGTGCTGCTCGTGGAAGTCCTGCTACGAGAGGGGGAAAGACAAGCACAGAGAGAAAACATTTGGCAATCACAAGTGGAACCAACGGTTTGGCTACAAAATACGCAAGGAACTCTCCAAATGTAACAGCGGGAAAAATACTCTACTAGAAAATGGGCAAGAGGTGGGACAAGGTTTTCCCGATTCTCCCCCTAGAGACTCCCTTGTGGTCCTAACGCCTCAATTTGGGATCTGGCCTCCAGAAGTGAGAGAGAATGAGCTCTCTTGTTTCACACCACCCAGTGTAGTATGATTAGTAACAGCAGCCGTACCCACTTGCCTAACACCCACACGGAGACATCGTGGCTCAGGGCCCCAGCCTGGAGGTCTGGGTGGAGCACCAGGCGTGGAGCTGTCTCCTCTTCCCCCAGAGCTGTCCAAACAGCTCTCTGCTTTGGGCAGGAAACGTGCTGTGTGTGTGCTGTGCACCCACTGACCACAAGAGGCCGCTGCATACTTGCAATAGGAACCGAAGCCTTTCCTTCATAGGATTTTCTCTCAGCTTGAATTAAGCGGCCCCACATGGCAGGTGGCTACCAGAGGACAGCTCAGAACGGGCCTCAGCTGCTGACACGTCCCCTCCCCAGCAATGGGTCTTACCTCCTGCATAACTTGCTTCACAGAATCCAGGGAGGGGCTCCCACATTTGGAGTCTGCAGGGATGTCCTCAGGCCACACAGGCCGCAGAGCCAGGCAAACATACCCATCTGTGGGAGGAACAAGGTCAAGTATCCGGGGTCTCATGCACGTCCTTTGAATTCCTCTTGACTCTGTAATTTAAAGAAACAGACATTCTGGCTTCTGTCTGTTGCCTCAGATTGCAGATTTTCCAAAGGCCATGAGACCCTTGAAGCAGGTGCCGTGTGGTTCCTGACCCCCTGGCCCTGCCCTCAGCCTGCCCAAGACAGGTGGCGTGCATGCACAGGTTGGTCACAGGAGTGGGTGGGCACAATATGATGTTGACCTCGCAAAGGGAGCCCGAGGAGGGGAGGAGAGCAGGAAGGGAACGGGATGCATCTAATCAGACACCAGAATGAAGAACCACAGTGATGGAGTGTGGGGGTACTTATTTAGGGATTTCATGGTATAGTTCCTGCCTTGATACACAAATCAGAGGGATCCGGAACAGTTGCCAGCCAAACATAGATGCCATAGAGCAAGGCCCAACTCTTGGTGGTAAAGGGTCTCTAGGATTTAGGGGAACCCCTGTCTGCCACTCCCCTGCAGCTCACACTGGAGTCAGAGGTCAGACAGACAAGAGGATAAGTTTTGGGGGTGGAGTAAATTCAGGATACTGAAGCCAGGAGTTTGTCCTATCTGTAAGAGCCCGGGTCAGGCCAGAGCCCAGCACAGGGGTGCAGGGGTCAAGACCCTGCGGAGACTGCAGACCGACAAAGGCAAAGGAGAAATACAGTTCCCCGAGAAAAGGCAAGAGGGACCTCATCCCACCAACTGAATGATGTCTGTCTTCTATGGCCGTCGGACTGGGTCCTTGTCAGCCTGTAGCCCACAGGCCAAAAGATAAAGGCTCCAGAAGTGAGCTTCAGGAGAGGATGCGTGAAAAGGAGCTGATTCGGGTAAACCACAAGAAGACAGGTTTCACCAAACATTGAGAAACCCAAGGTCTGGGCTCAGAGCCTCAGGTCTTGCACTAGCAGCAGACAGGGACACAGCAGCTGGACTGACAGCAGCCACAGGAGCCACAGCCCCCCTTGGAGCCCCCACAGGAGCCACAGCCCCCCTTGGAGCCCCCACAGGAGCCATAGCCCCCCTTGGAGCCCCCACAGGAGCCACAACCCCCCTTGGAGCCCCCACACGAGCCACAGTTGGAGCAGGGACAGGCTGGCACACAGCAGCACACGGGCTTGCAGCAGCTGGACTGGGAGCCCCCACAGGAGCCACAGCCCCCCTTGGAGCCCCCACACGAGCCACAGCCCCCCTTGGAGCCCCCACACGAGCCACAGCCCCCCTTGGAGCCCCCACACGAGCCACAGCCCCCCTTGGAGCCCCCACACGAGCCACAGCCTCCCTTGGAGCCCCCACACGAGCCACAGCTGGAACAGGGACAGGCTGGCACACAGCAGCACACGGGCTTGCAGCAGCTGGACTGGGAGCCCCCACAGGAGCCACAGCCCCCCTTGGAGCCCCCACACGAGCCACAGCCTCCCTTGGAGCCCCCACAGGAGCCACAGCTGGAGCAGGGACAGGCTGGCACACAGCAGCACACGGGCTTGCAGCAGCTGGACTGGGAGCCCCCACAGGAGCCACAGCCCCCCTTGGAGCCCCCGCAGGAGCCACAGCCCCCCTTGGAGCCCCCACACGAGCCACAGCCTCCCTTGGAGCCCCCACACGAGCCACAGCTGGAACAGGGACAGGCTGGCACACAGCAGCACACAGGCTTGCAGCAGCTGGACTGGGAGCCTCCACAGGAGCCACAGCCCCCCTTGGAGCCCCCACAGGAGTCACAGCCCCCCTTGGAGCCCCCACACGAGCCACAGCTGGAACAGGCACAGGCTGGCACACAGCAGCTGGAGCCGCAGCCCCCACAGCCGGAGCCACAGCCTCCAGAACAGCCACAGCAGCCCATGTTTCTGGTGGGTTTTGGGCGGAGTCGGTCAGAGACGCAGGTGCAGAGGGGAGGTGTTCAGGTGTGGAGGCTCCTGAGCCGGGGGCTTTACGTACCCGCCGGGGTCAGCTGAGATGCTGGACAGTCACTTCCTTATTTCCATTCATGTTCTCTCCCTGGGGAAACTGTGTGTCATTTAAAAATAACACAAATATTGCTTTATGCCTGTGACACACTTCCTCCTGGTGCAATGTCCCCCCTCCAAACCTTCAAGTCAGAGTCAGCTTCACTCCTGAGATCCTTTGGGAATGAGGCCAGATTGGTCTCCTCCTGCCCACCTGCCTTGTCTTCTGTCTCTATTCCAGAAGGACTCGCTGTAGAGTTTTTTAGTGGTTTCTTTGTTTTATGGAGACCTTTGTAAAGCTTGGGCTCTCCCAGTTCCTGATCCTACTCAAGCACGATCAAAGGCTGTGTTCTCCAGTCTGTCTGGGAGCAGAAGCTACAGAGACATTTCTCTGTTCTGTCCCTTGTCCAGTGTTCAGGAATCCAAGGCTTTCTCAGGTTCCCGGTCACTGGGCCTCCCTGGAGCATCTCTCATGTCTGTGACCTTGTGACAGGTGCTGCTTCTTCTCTTCAGAGGGTTCACTGTCTTCCAGTGTCTCCCCCCACAGGGCCCTGTCCTCGGCCCCTCTTGGGGTTCACTGTCCTCCAGTGTGTCCCCCTGCCCAGAGCCCTGTCCTTGGCCCCTCTTGGGGTTCACCATCCTCCAGTGTTGCCCCCCACAGGGCCCTATCGTCAGCCCCTCTTGGGGCTCACTGTCCTCCAATGTCTCCCCCCCACAGGGCCCTGTCCTCGGCCCCTCTTGGGGTTCACTGTCCTCCAGTGTCTCCCACTCGCAGGGTCCTGTCCTCAGCCCCTCTTGGGGTTCACTGTCCTCCAGTGTCTCCCCCCCACCGGGTCCTGTCCTCAGCCCCTCTTGGGGTTCACTGTCCTCTAGATTCTCACCCCCAGAGCCCTGCCCTCATTCCCTCTTGGGGTTCACTGTCTTCCAGTGTCTCCTCCCCAGGGCCCTGTCCTTGTTCCTTCTTGGGGTTCATCATCCTCCAGTGTCTCCCCCAACCAGAGCCCTGTCCTTGGCCCCTCTTGGGGTTCAGTGTCCTCCAGTGTCTCCCCCCCACCGGGTCCTGTCCTCGGCCCCTCTTGGGGTTCACTGTCCTTCAGTGTCTCACCCCCAGAGCCCTGTCCTCATTCCCTCTTGGGGTTCACTGTCCTCCCGTATCTCCCCCCCAGAGCCCTGTCCTCAGCCCCTCTTGGGGCTCACTGTCCTCCAGTGTCCCCCCCCCACCCAGAGCCCTGTCCTCGGCTCCTCTTGGGGTTCACCATCCTCCAGTGTTGCCCCCCACAGGGCCCTATCGTCAGCCCCTCTTGGGGCTCACTGTCCTCCAATGTCTCCCCCCCACAGGGCCCTGTCCTCGGCCCCTCTTGGGGTCCACTGTCCTCCAGTGTCTCCCATATGCAGGGCCCTGTCCTCGGCCCCTCTTGGGGTTCACTGTCCTTCAGTGTCTCACCCCCCAGAGCCCTGTCCTCATTCCCTCTTGGGGTTCACTGTCCTCTCGTATCTCCCCCCCCCCCAGAGCCCTGTCCTCGGCCCCTCTTGGGGTTCACTGTCCTCCAGTGTCCCCCCCATCAGGACCCTGTCCTCAGCCCCTTTGCCAGCTCTTGGGGTCCTGGGGAACCTCCTTCCTCCTTGTGCTGCCCCTGTTCCCTGTGCCCAGGGACGGATCTCCCTCTCAGTCCTGAGCCCTAAAGACCCAGGGGCTTGCCTTAGTTCTTCTCCCATGTCCTAGAGTTTCCTTCCTTTTCTCCAAATTTTTACTGTGGAAAAACACACATAACAGGAAGTTAACCGTCTCCACCACTTTCAAGCGCACAGCTCAGTGGCACCATACCACGTACAACCATCACCACATCCATCTTCAGAATTCGTTTCACAAAACGAGACTCTGTCCCCATGAAACACTGACCCCCTCCCCTCCCCAGCCCCAGTGTCCACCATCTACTGTCTGTCTCTACGAATGTGACTCCTCCAGGGACCTCATATGAGGGGATCACACAATATTTGTCCTTTGGTGTCTGGCTTATTTCACTCAGCACCAGGTCCCCGAGATTCACCCATGTTGTAGCAGGGGTCAGGATTTCCTTCCTCTTCGTGGCTGAGTGACAGTCCCCTGCGTGGATGGGCCACGGTTTGCTCATCCATTCATCCATCCACGGACACTTGTGTCCACCCATTCATTAGCTGCTGTGAACATGGGTGCATGTTCACACGCACGTCTCTTTGAAACCCTGATCTCAGTTCCCCGGGGGGGGGGGGGGGGGATGTGGCCACACATGGCGCTGCTGAGGCATGTGGGGATTCTATTTGTAACTTTTTCAGAAACCGGCACACCGTCCTCAACGCGGTTGTGCCAGCACTCATTCCCAGCATTCACATCCACACCCATGTTCATCCCCAGCGTTCACACCCTCACCAGCATTCATTCCCAGAGTTCACACCCTCACCAGCAGGTGGCATTCTCTGTTTCTCTGATAGTCATCATCCTTCTGGGTGTGAGGGGCCACGTTTTCTTCCTTAAGGAATTATCGATAGGGGGCTCTCTCTCAGCACCCAGCCACTTTCTGGCCACCCCGTACATGGTGACCCCCCGCCCCGCGAGGATGTGTTTCCCAGGGTGTTCCCACCCTGGCATTTGGCATGCTGCTCCTGAGAACTCGAAGATCCGTGGGAAGGGTTGGCATGTGGTTGAGGGCCCTGAATCTGGGGGCCCTGCAGGAGTCTGGTCTGTTCAACAGCTTGCTTGCACCCCTTAACAACCTCTTAGCCAGTCAGCTGGCCTCTCCATTCTCTGTCCATCCAACGGGCATGAGCACGCCTGCGGGGGTGCTCTTCTCCCCTGGAGTTTGGTGAGTTTACCTTTCTTTATGATCCTGACTTTCCAGTGGGTTTTACAACAATGAGCTTCTGTAGTTTGACTCATTTCAATCGAGGAGAGCGATGTTCTCTTGGGCTGTTCTCCCTCAGAATGAGAGTGGAGCTGCCACCATCTGTCTCTCACACACAGCAGAAGTTAAATTACAAATGAGAAAAGGAATACACACATCGAAAAGAAAAGACTATGAAAAACATAATGCTTACTAAAAGAAAAAGCAAATTGCCAACACCCTGTAGACATGTAGCAAAGACAAGATGTAGCCTCTTGCTAACCGTTATCAGAGGTTGGACCACTCCTTCTGCAGCAGGGCGACTATTCATCCCGGTCCAGGACATATGCCTCTAAAGAGAACTTGATCCTGGGGCACCTGGGTGGTCCAGTAGGGTGAGCATCTGACTCTTGATTTCAGCTCAGGTCATGATCTCATGGTTTGTGGATTCAAGCCCTGCATCGGACTCTGTGCTGACAGCATGGAGCCTGCTTGGGATCCTCTCTCTCCCTCTCTCTCTGCCCCTCCCCTGCTCTCTCTAAATAAATAGATAAATAAATAAATAAATAAATAAACAAACAAAGTTTAAAAATAAAGAGAAACTGATTCTTAAAATATCAGTGTATACATTAAAGGGCTGTTTGGACTCAAATAAACTTAGGTTTTGTAAGCCCGGAAAGCAGCACACAGAGAGAAGACAGAACAAGTGAGAATAATGATGGGGTGAGATGGTCTGATACATGTGTAATCAGAGTTGCAAAAGGAGACAGAGAATGGAGAAGAGGAAGGGCCTGAAGAAACATCTAGAACAAACAAAGAAGTCCTCAACTCAATCATAAGACCACAAACAACCCAACTTAGAATGGACAATACATATACATGGATATTTTCCCAAAGAGGATGTAGAATGGATAATACCACAGAAGAGATGTTCACCACCGCTGGTCATTTCAGAAATGAAAATTAAGACCAGACAGCATCTCCACCCACGAGAGTGGCTGTAATCCAGAAGAAAGGCAGTAGGAAGTGTCAGCGAGGATGCCGAACAACACAAGCCTCACGCGTTGCTGGTGGGAATACGGTACGGCATAGCTGATTGGGAAAGTGATTTCTGTAAGTTCTGGAACAGGTAAGCATACCTTTACCATAAGACCCATCGATTCCAGTCCTAAGTATCTACTCGGAAGAGATGAAAACACACAGCCCTGCAAAGACCTGCACAGAAATGTTCAAGGCAGCTTTATCCACAATAGCCGAAAAGTGGAAACGACTCAAATGTTCACCAACCAGTGATGAATAAACAAAATATGGCAATCCACAAAGGAATACTCTTCATCAAGGAAAATAAGTGGGGTATTGATAACACAGCTACAGATGCAGCTCAATATTCCACTCAGTGAAAGAAGCCAGACACAGAGACCACATAGGATTCCACTGATGCAAAATGTCCAGAGAAGATGACTTAATAAATAAATAAATAAATAAATAAATAAATAAATAAATAAAATAATAAGGAGAGAGGAAACCCCTCCATGAGGAAATAAGGAAAGATTTGAACAAAAGTAAATACTTACCATCATCTCCTTGCATAGGAAGATTTTCCAGCAAAAAAGATATCAATTATTCCTAAATTAATCTTTACATTTACTTCAATCCAAATAAAAGCCCCAACAGGATTCCTTTTTGCAATGAACCCAACTGACTGTAAAGTTTATGTGTGTGTGTGGGGGGGGGGGGGGGAATCAGTGGTGGTTGATATTCAGTCACGGGGGACAGAATATACATCCACTTACGTTCTGTCCTGAATGCCTTCTGACATATAATAATGAGTAGGCAGAACTCCTCAGCTAAGAGAAGGAAAGACAACACAACAGTCAGCACGTATTGGAAACTGGAGAGCAGAGAGACTATTACAGACTCACTTCACCGTTAAGGGGGAGCTAGAGCTGAAGCCCCAGAGGATGCAAAGCTGAAAGGAAGAAACGTCACTGGGGCCAAAGGCATGTAGGGACTCAATCATGGGGACCTCTGAGGCTGGGAACAGGGGCAGGTGTGACTAAAACCAGGCAGATTGGTTGAAAATCTATACAGGAAGGAGTTAGATGTTTAGATCATCTTCCAACTCATAGGGAAACCGAGGTAGGGAAACCATGGGACAGGGCGCAGGCTGAGTCCAAGAGTGCCACACTGAGGTCGTGGGGATAGAGGGAAGTACGGACACAAATCTGAGACTCCAGCCTCTTCCCTAGTCACTTCTGAGGACCCCGGGGGCTGGTCACAGCTTCCAGGCAAGACAGTGAGTGAATCCTCTACAGAAAAACAGAGTTGCCCAAGGTAGGGAGACATGTTGGGGGAAATGTTCTCCCAAAGGTCAAGAGGCAAAGCCAAGGATCACCAGACTGGAGGAGCAAGGCACCCCAGGGCACATGGGGAACCTGGCACATCTCCATATGGCACAGCAGGATGACCCCTTGCTGATAGGTCACATGCAGTGTCCCTCCTGCCCCCTCCCTACCCTGCAGTAATTGGTGCCAGCCAGACATGGGCTGCCTCCTCCCCTGCCCAGAGCTTCTTGGGCACATCCTCCCTCTAGAGCTGACTCTTTGGGATGGAGCAGCCACATGTGGGCTCACCATCCGCTGGTAGGTCCCACAGAATCTGTGGACATGTGACAAGTATGGTCAGCCACTGCTTCGGGACTATGTAGCTTCTTCACACAGACTCTTGGAATTCTCAAATACACAAACTGGAAAAAGGGGTGGGGGGAGGAGAAAATTATTCAAGGAGTAAAAGAAGAATTCAAAATTGTATGAAGAGTATCTTCAAGTAGATAAGATGATATTTCGAATAGACCTGAGGCACTGAACAACAGTGAGCTACCCAAAAGGGAAACACAAAGACTGAAAGAGAATTCTCACAAATTTAAAGTCCAACAGCAAGAAAAATGACTCAGGAGAGACTGAGAGCTAGTCTTGAATAGAAATTCCAGAAAACAGAACCAAGAGTCAGAGATGAATCGTGGAAGAATAAGATATGGGGTTGGAGCCCCCACTGAGGAGGCCTCAGACAAGGAAACACAACCAGACAAAGCAAGGAGATGTGGAGACGCAGAACAGCATGTTAACAAAGATCTCATTTGGGAACATTCTGGTATTGAAAGGCCTCTGTTTCCACACCCAGGAGGAGCACCACACTATCAGCACAACAGGTGGGAGAAAAGAAAAAAAGGCCCAGAGCCTGGGCACACAAGGTGAGATTTCAGAATAAAGATCTAAAGCTTCCAGAGAGGAGAACACACAGATTACACACACATACATGAGAATGAGTATACAAATTCTCAACAGTCTCTCTAAGAGCCAGACAGAAATACAGCAATTTCATCCATATTTGGGGGGAAATTTTCTAATCCAGAATTGTATATCTAGCCAAACTACCAATCAGGTTTAAAGTGAGAATTATGATTCTCTTTAAGAAATGTAAATTTTCAAAAGATGTCAACAGATTGCTTTCTTCCTCAAGAAACTGCTGGGGGATGGGCACCACAGAGACAAGAATTTAAACGAAAATAAGTCCATGTGATCCAAGCAGCAGGAGATGGAGTGTCGTGAGCGCAGAGGGAATCTCCAGAAGTAGGAGGACCATCCCCAGGCATCATCTCCGGGAAACACAGCAGAAATCAGGGGATGCCCAGAGAGCCAGAAGAGGGTTGACAGATAAGAATATGTACACTGGGCCAGGAGACCACTGGCTAGGGGGGCACCAGGGGAGTTTAAGGAAAGCAAGACCCTCATGTCATTGTCCAGAACCCACAGACACCACTTAAAAAGGAATACCAATAGATGTAAAAACAGTCATGTTTTTCAAGAACAATGGTTGAGGTACTAACAGCTAAAACATTTGAGACTGTCAGAACCACAGAATGCTGTTTGTTAATGTCTGCGTTTGTTGGATTCCAACAGTATCCTCATACGACTTAGAAAAAAAGAAGATCAAAAGAAAAGAAGGAAGGAGGGCGGAAGCTGTGGGCACAGGAAGGCTGATGGACACGGAGACATGATGTAAGGCTGCAAGGTCAGTGGAGCCACATGGATAGACAGAACTCGATAGAACAGAACACAAAGTTCAGGAGTGTGAAATCTAAAAAAGCCAAGAGAATCCAATGGTGGATCAGAGCCCACGTTGAATGTACAACTTCAGTCAACACACATGACACAAAATTGTTGAAAACAATCAGTAAAATACTAAACAGGAAAAAGTGTGACACAATTATACACTTTCTAATATCTAGCATTAGAAAATGGCCAAAGATGTACCCTGCCAGAGAAAAGAAACAAAAAAAGGGAAGTGAATACATGCTCAGGTACAGAGAGGGATCCAGGCCCACGATACTCACACCTGAACACCTCCCATCTGCACCTACATTTCTGCAAAACACCAAAAAATTAACCAGAAACACGGGTACCCGTGGTGGGCTAGGGACTGCAACTCAAAATGTGTGGGCTGATGATCTAGCTGTGGTGTATCAAAGGGAGGATTTGGCTCTTCTGGGGACTCCAATGGGGCTCTGACTCCTGTGGCTGCTGCCAGGCCAGCTGCTGCAAGCCCTGCTGCTGCCAGTCCAGATGCTTCCATTCCTGCTGATGCAAGCCCTGCTGCTGCTCTTCCGGCTGTGGGTCCTCCTGCAGCCAATCCAGCTGCTGTGTCCCCGTTTGCTGCCAGTGCAAGGTCTGAGGCTCTGGCTTATGGCCTCAGGGAACTCCGAAAGACCTGTGCTTCCCCTCAAGTGACTATAGGTACATCCTGGTTACACCCCCCCAAAAAAAACACACAAAGCCCGCCCCCCAAACACTTCCTCTCCGCTTGCCGGATCCCTCCAGTGTCTTGGCTTAGACTTTGCCCCCAGCCCTTGTGGCAAAGCAATGGACTACTCCCATACACATTCCCTACAAAGGCGATCCCATCCTGCAGGCCCTTTGGCCTCTCCTACTGCCATGCCTTCATGCCTGAGCCACACTACCTGGAAAAGGCCCACAGCGCCAGGACGTGGCCCAGATCCCCCTCTCTCATCATTCTCTGTGTCAAAGCACCACATCCTTGCTCTCCTCTGCTTGCTAGGAGCTTGATGGCATTGCATTGGCATCGCAATGTCTCCCGGAAGCTGCCTCACTAACACAGGTGTGTGAAGATCCAATGGGTCTTGGTGCACCACCCCCATAAGTGGTAAATAAACTCTCCCCCCATAAGTCTTGGTCTTCCTGTGGCGGTTTCCTTCCATCCGCGGTCTCACTTGCAAAACACACCGTGTGTCCCTCATCTCACTTCTTAAGGGACCACTGCTCCCCAGATCTTCACTGCTGTCACTCCACTGTGGGCTCACTGCTCACTGCACATACGTTTGTGGAATTCAATCAGGAACGACTCACGACACGCATGGAGGAATGAGTCCATAAGTAAGGAAGAGACGACTGAATCTAAAAGAGTCGTT